>NC_088979.1:169769234-169882234 GCF_963932015.1 Anas acuta | reverse complement strand
TTATATGGGAGAGCCCGAGTCTCCTTCCCAGGAGAACACCTTGCTCAGAGGATGCTGGTTTGAAGCCTACAAATCATTTGCCCTGCATTCAGAAATCTGGCCACAGCACTAAAGCTCTCTGCCAGCCTCATGGACAGTGTGGTTGAGGCCCCCGCTTGTCGTGGGCTACCCCTTTTGCAAGGGAACCATTTCTAGCCACAGCAGGCAAATGACACCTCTGTCTTTGCGTATTCTCCCTTTTTCCATCCCAAGCCCTTGTCCCTAGTTTGCCCACGAGTTTCCCTTGGTACTGTGAAACTCACAGGATACATCTGCAAAAGGCTTGGTCTGATTCCCACAACGGAAATAACACATTTGCTGTTCACAGGATGCTCCTGGTCAGTAAGGGAGACAAGCAGAAGGAATCAGAGGGAATGGTCACATGGCCATGGGAGAGGAGAAGCAAAGCCCGGAAGGGAGAAGAGAAGAAGACAAAGACCCGCACTACATGACATGCTTTATTAAATGCCAAGGTGGGCGACAGAACTTGGAATTAAAGGCAAGCTGTTATCTGCACAGAACCGCCTTGTTTTCTGGACTGGGACGTCCTCTGCTCCACCTTCATCTGATCTGTAATCGTGTTCAGCTGTGAAAACAAGTAAATGCAAAATAAGGAAATGCACAAGGCAGGAACACGTTGTCACCTCCAATTAACAGTATGTCAAAAGTTAGTGAAGGAAATTCCAGAAGCTACACACAGAACGTTGTGAGGGAACCTGCAAAGGACTCTTGCTCAGCAGTGTTAGACTTAGTCCTCTGCAGCCCTCTTCATCCTCGAGTGTCCCTACTCCCTAAGCATTCAAACTGGGCGTTCTTTGGAACACTACTCCTAAAATGCAGCTTCCGCATTCACCTTGAAAACGTTGAAAAGGATCTGCCTTTGAAAAGGCAAACATCTTCTTGCTGCCACCTGGCCCTAACGCAGCCTTCGGTGTGGCATGTCTTTGTCTGGTGCCCGTTCTCTCATTACCATTTTTACGGTCATTTTGTCTATTCTCCCTGTCTTTCCCTTCACTCTTTCCCTTATGACTTTTCAGAAGAAGAAGGGCACTCTGTATTTTGCACACCCCCCAATGACCAGAGGTCTTCAGCCCTCCCCCATACAGTTGTGCACTCTTCTGATGCTTAGCAGTTGTTTTAGCATAAAGACGGTGTGTTTTGGAACCACAAAGGGATTCTAACTTGAGGCTCAGAAGCACAAGCTTGCCCACAGATATTCTTTCAGAGGGGTTGAGAATAACATTAATGAATGCTGACCTTAGCCACGCAGGCTTCAGTGGTGCTTCCGGCCTTCCGGTTGAGCTTAGCGTTGGCTTCGTTGAGTCTCTGATGAGCTCTGAAAAATTCAGAGAGATTGAATCAGGAGATTCAGAGAGTCTGCTCTCTAGAAGGACCATATTATTCAAGCATTCATGTTTGCAGACAGGACAATAGGACAGGCAATTTTTCTTCCCTGACTTATATCGCGGAGAACATTACGACGAGGAACACATTATCGGAGTGGCCAGAAGGCCACCTCTTAAGACGATACCAACTTCAAAAATGCTTTTGTAATGCCATGACCAGTGATGCTACTGCGGGAACACTGAAGCATTATGAAGGCAGTTCTAAAAGAGAGGAAGGGTTGCAGAGGAGTCTTTTATCAGTATGCCTTTTTAGGCAAATTCACTGATATAATGCCGAGCAGACAGAAAAAAAGGGATGTTAGGAAGAAAATGTACAAGGAAAAAGCAGCATCTTGCTCTCACTCCAAAAAAAGTGCAGACGTACTTTTGGAGGTCCTTTTCTAGGCGTCTTCTGAGGTTTACTTCCTGCAGATAGTAGTGCTTGTAACTTGCCAGCCTTGCCTCGATGGACTCATATGGAGAAGTATGCTCTTGCAGTGTCTTTTCCCTAACATCCTCCTCTTCAGAGTCAGCATCTCTGCTTCTGTGCGTTAGCTTCTTTCTCAGAGAAGCACGAGGAGGGAATCTTGTCAGATCTTGCGTGTCCAGAGAGGCTGCCTGTGTCTGAAGCAGATAATGAAATTTCCATCACCACAAAGAAGAGAACCATCCCCCCATCAGCCACACATAGCCAGTTTCAAGGGCCCAGCCTCACTAAGGGGAGGGCGCTCTCCTCCTCACTACCACCAGCAGTCAAGGCAGAACACGGAAACTACCACAGGTCAACGATCCTATTTCTCAGGAGGAGAAAGTAGGCCTTTTCCAAAGGCTCCATACACAATTCACAGGGACTTCTGCGCCAGGGGAGAACAACGCCTCACAGAAAGAATGAGGGGCAAGACCCCAAATACAAATATGTCCTGAGACTTCTGGTATGAGCACTTGTTCCCTGTCAGGCTCTTTCTTATCTGTGTCTCATACTGTTGCTTTTGGTCGTGACCCACCTTGTAAGTCTTCAGAAGATCTTTGAGGTATGCCACCTCTTTTTGCAGCTGGACATTGGTCTTCTCCAGTTTTTCCTGAGACCCACGCAGAGCAGACAGCTCTTCTTGCAGGTTGCAAGTTTGTGCTTCTAGCTGCCTGCGTTTTTCAGACTCCATCTCCAGCTGCTGCGAAAGTTCTTTGAGCTGTGGAGAGCAAAGCATAAAGGGGTAGGGCCTCAAGATGGTGTTTGTCACCTTCTGACTTGGTATTGAAAGCAAAGTAAAGGCGGGCTCGTCTTTTAACAGAACAGCTTTTAGATCATTGCTGACAGGATTCCCCAAGTTTTCACCCTGCCTCGGTTCTGCGGGGAGACTGGTCTGAAAGGTGCTAGGGACGGACGCTCTTGCCCGAAATGCTCCTCTGCTCATGGGACATCAAACACAACTCTACCCAGACACCAGAAAGAACACCTATTGTGTGTGGGGGGGGGCACGAGCAACCAATGCTCTTCCTGTCGTTACTCTGAAAGCTTTGGAAACTGTGCCTCAGAAGGCCATTTGACATGGCTGCTGGAGGAAGGCATTTTCTCTCTAGGTCAAAGCTGATGTTTGCTTGCAAGGATACGCAGGATAGAGCAGATGTTCCATGAAGTCCCAAAGGTCAGCTGCGGTGCTGCCTTACTCTCCTCCCCCAGAAATGTACCCTTTTTATACATACTAAAAATACAATCGGGAGGTTCCTGCCTTTCATAAATAGATAGCAAACAAAACCAAAACCCTCACAAACAAGCAGACAAAAAAAAAGGAAACTTAATCTTCACTTTACACTGCCTCCACACAATGCTACTTCCTTGCAAATAAGAGACCTCTTCTAATGGCAGTGAAGCTACGAGAATGCTACGAGCCTTTGGACTAAGAATGGGCCACCACAAGGGCACTTGACTCCTTCCACAATACCTCCTAAAGCACACGTGTGCCTTAGCAGCACCTCTCAGTAACGAGGGGAAGGGTAGCTAAAGGGTTCCATGCAACTGAACAAGACACCCATGGCAGCTCAAAAGCACTTCTTGCTCCTCGACATCAGGGTGCCCATGGCTAGGGGAAGACGGGCTGAGACAGCGGCTGGTGAGCGGCAAGTTACAAAAGCGTCACTGGCTCAACTCCTAAGACAGGGCTCCAGAAGTGATCTTGGGCAAAGCCAACTTCAGACAGGTGGAGTTGCACCTGCCAGACCTGGAAAATGCTGTGGGCCTGTGCCATGGCCTGTGAAGCCACTGAGCCCACCAGCCTTGCTGTGACTCTCAGCTCGTCCTTCCTTCACAGAGCAGCCTGCCCTCAGTGTGCCCTCACAGATACTGCTCTGCACGTTCATTTTGACCCATAATGGCAACTGCATCTGCGTTCACCTGCTATGTATGACAACAGAAGGAGCACCGAGGAGAGAACAGGCAACTCGTAATACGAGAAGCAGTATAGAAAAGAAAAGAGAGGTACAAACATTAACAGACAAAAAAAAGAAATCAAAAAATCCTGCAGAATCCAGAGCTCACCTTTGCTGTTAATTTGTCAGCTTCACGGGCCCCTTCAGAGCAGCTGCTCATCGTGTCTCCTGCAGTATTAAACTGGGTCTCTCTTTCTCTGGCCTCATATTTGCTTAGGATCTTCAGAGCTGCATTCAGATGCCTCCTTAACCTGCGCAGCAAATTAGTCAAGAAAACAATGAGGTGAAGGAACTACCAGCCCGTTTCACATTCTCAGACATAAACAGCATAGAGGTCGCTTGCTTCTTCTTTAACATGCTTGACAGACCAGGAGTTACTGAGAAAAAAACAGCGTTCCAGTGCCACAGGTCACTTGGAGGGTCCACCTTGCGCCTCAACGCAGGAACAAATGGAGAAGGGACTTCCTTCCCTCCCAGGAGACTTGCAGGGCAACCTGCATTTGAAGTTCTTTTGGCAGCTCTGTAAAACCAAAAGCACGCGTACAGAAGAGCCTTGTAAGGCCTAGCGTGAGGCTTGAATTTGCTCACAGACAGTTGCCCTCACCTACTTTTACAATCAGCCTCCATGACGCTTGATTTCTACTCTATGGGATCTCTCTTTAGAGTGCTAACAAGCCATACCTGTCATGTTCTCTCTGCAGTTTGCTGTTGCTTTTCTTTTCCTGCTGGAGGTGTACTTCGACTGGGTGTTTCAACATGACCTGCTGCTTCTGTTCCGTTCTCTCACACTGACACTTTCAAAACAGAAAAGATGCATGGTAGAACCAGCGCAGGGACAGTATCTACATGTGGTATGTGCAGAATGCCTAGGCAGAACTGGGTAGCAGCACTGGGGAAGCAGGGGGAGCAGGGCTTCCCCTTCCCTTGAAAGTGCTCTGCCATAAAAGCAGGAGGATTCCCCATGGCTCCCCATGTCTTTCCACCCACTGCCTGCCCAGCAGGTATTCAAAGGCTAAAATAGTCATTCACAGAAAGCATTCCCATACCTGCTGGTGTGGAGGCCCGTCTGCGGTCATCTGTGCTGACTGAAAGGGAGTTACCAAGGTCTTCTGGGGATTAAGAGCCTACAGAAGCACAAGAAGAAGTGAAAAGTCATGCTGCATGCAACTTTCCTGCCTCACATCTCTCTGCTGCTCTTCCCCTCCTGCCAGTCCCAGTAGAGCACTGGGCTCATGTTCGCCTCACCACCTCCCCAGGCAGACAAGAAGAATCATTTGCTTCGCAGAGGCCACAAATGAAAGCCCCTCCTTTACACCAAGAGGAACTGCTTTGTTAGCGACCGCGTGGCATTTCAGGTCGGGGCTGTGCAGCATTGTGCAAACTTGACAACTACCTCTCATGCAGGAGGACTATCTCAAGTGCAGCCTGAGGTCTACAGTATCACCACTGGTCTAAAGCAGAAAATACCTAGACCGGTGCATTCCAGTGAATCCTTCTTACTTTCCTACTTACAGGGAATCCATCTTACTTTGTCCCCACAGAACTACTTAGCCAGGCGCAGGAGCTCACAGGGAAGAGGGAAGTTTGTCACTGACTTACTGAGGCAGAGGCTTGCCGGCGTCTCTGAAGGGCTTCAATCAGTCTGCTTTGTTGCTGGATTGTGGCTTCCAATCTGTCACTTTCAGCTTCGAGTCTGAAAGAGAAATATGGGCCTTGTTGTGGAACTCCACAAGAGCATACAGTTGGAAAGAGCAGTGTGCAAGAACGTAAGCTAAAGCAAAGGCTTCTTTCCAAATCAAGTGTTAACTTTCTGCGATGCGACGAGGCAATCCCCGTGCGTTCACACAGTCCCAGAAAGCAGCGCCTCGCCCCTCTGTCGTACTACCCTGCTTACCCTTGCACGCGTTCTTCCAGGTCTCGGAGAGTTGCAGTTCCAGAGAATGCCTCCAGAAGGTCTTGCACTTTCTGGGAAGAAGCTGCTACTTCGCTCTTCTTATCCTGCAGTACAGTCTCCAGGTGTTTTACCCAGTCCTCAGCCTGAATACGCTTTTGTTTCAATTCCTTCACCTGCAAAACCACAGGAAGAATCAATCCATGGTAGTCAGCCTAGTCTCTATGGAGGGGACTTGGCTGCTCCCACTCTCAAACCCCCATGCATGTTACTTCACTGCAGTTTGTACTAACCCCTCTCCTATAGCTCTCAAGATTTTCTACAGCATTTCCTGAATGCTGCCACAAAACTCAGCCCATTTTGCGCCTCTGACACAGACACTGGCAATGCTGGCCCCAGCATAGAGACATGAAAAAAAGTTTTCAGCTGTTGCCAGAGCACACCCAAGTGGTGGCACACCCTCTGTGCCTCAGAGCACAGCCAAGTTTTGAGAAAGCGCAAACTGCTCTGCTCAAACCTACCCACCAGAAGGTGGCTCCTAACGCACTGCTTGTCCCTCCAGCTTGTGAAAAGCTCCCCAAAGGGCCCGTTGTGTTGGTCACCAGCAGAGAGGGGGAAGAAGGGAAGAGAAAGGACAACCACCCTCGGATTTATCCCTATAGTGCAGCCTTTCCATACCTCAGCTTTAACCTTCTTCAATACCTCTCGCAAGCGTTCTGCGTCTTCCTCATCATCCCCATGCTGGCTCTCAGTATCTTCAGGTGTGGCTTCTGACACAGACACACTTTCAGAAGCACCAGGAAGCTCCATCTGCAGCTGTCTGTCTCGATCCTACAGAAATGGGGTTCAGTGAGCATGACAAAGTCAGTGAGAACATGGGAATATGAGCTGCGCTTTTACTCATTAGCTTCTGCAACGAGGTCAGTCTTCTGCCTGAAACAAAGCATTGGAAGCGCACCACCGCCGGGCATCTGCACAGCTGGGGGCCTCTCTCCATCTTTCTTAGCCTCAACTATCAGCAGCTCTTTGTGAGGGTTTCTGTTGCTTAAAACACAGGAAGGCTTAACGTTTTTTCTCTTCTTGGAACATAGCCGGAGAGACTGGGCAGGGGCTTTCTGCCTACGCAAGAAGGCGGGCAGTGGAGAATGGAATCTGCAGAACTATTGTTGCCTCCAGGGGCATTTCAGCACTTGTAAAGCAGAGGCCAGACTTCTTTCTGCCAGAGCTTAAGCATGGCCTGGAATCTCCCTGCAGCTTCTGAGAATATGCTCGCAACCAAGGAATGCACACTGCAAGCAGAGCTGCAAGCCCTCAGTGCTATTCTCTGGTATGTATGTCTTCGTTGTTGGCCTTAAAAATTGCCACGTAAAGGTTACCGGAGCGCTGGTGAGGTATGGTGAAAAGCAATGGCCACTACCGCCAGCCCCTTTGAGAAGCTCAGATTTTAAGCAGCAGGAAGAACCTTTGCTGCTTCATTATATAGAATATGCTTCCCCTCGGCTGGAACTCTGCAGATACCTCAAAGGAGGCTGTAGTGAGGCGGGGGTTGGCCTGTTCTCCCACGTGCCTGGTGACAGGACGAGGGGGAATGGGCTTAAGTTGCGCCAGGGGAGTTTTAGGTTAGATGTTAGGAAGAACTTCTTTACTGAAAGGGTTGTTAGGCACTGGAACAGGCTGCCCAGGGAGGTGGTGGAGTCACCATCCCTGGAAGTCTTCAAAAGACGCTTAGATGTAGAGCTTAGGGATATGGTTTAGTGGGGACTGTTAGTGTTAGGTTAGAGGTTGGACTCGATGATCTTGAGGTCTCTTCCAACCTAGAAATTCTGTGATTCTGTGATTCTAACTGAAAGGCCAGCTGCAGCGAGACCCAGGTCTCCTAGCACCTTGACCAACCTTTGTCCCAGTGCAAACTGAAGAGCTGGGCTGGAGCACAAGTAGTTCAAGGGCCCCCAGTCACAAACATGTGGCAGAGGCAGCAAGAGAGGGAAGCGAGCCCAGAGGTAAACCTGCCCCAAAGTAAGCGAGCCAAGTGGCAGCCAGTGGGTCCTTCACAGAAAGTACCTTGTGATCCGTGGGCAATTCAGCCTCTTCCTCCTGCTCTGCTCCTACACCTGGCAGGGCGCCTACAAGGGATGGACGAAGCAAGACAGTGTGAGCATTCCTGGTACTCTGCGTTTCCCGGCCAGTCAAGCCCTGACCCCAAATACGGGAAAGGGTCTGACATCAGGCCACATTACTTGTCCTCATCGGCTCTTCCACACTACAGGCTCCTACCTTCTCCATCCAAAGCACATGTGGCCGCTGTAATGCACTCAGTCCTTGGAGAGCACCATCTGCTGGGGACTGCTGTGTCTTGTGCAGCATCAGCAGAAGCTTCTCCCGTCTTTTCACTGCGTTCATGTTCTTGCAGTTTCCTGGCAATGCTACGCGTAGAAAGAGAGAACATACAGGCAGTCAGATCCAAAACATCCTTGCCCAGGATCCTGGCTCTTGCTGAGGACAGCAACTGACTTGGAACCAGTTCAGAACTGTCTGTGTGCGGTGTCAGTCTCCCCATGATGGTGGATCTGCTACGCCACCAGGGATCTCTTTGAGGGTTTATCTGAAGGGACACTGGTAAGATCCCCACTGAAAGACAAGGCGCCTCTTCCCTGCTCAGTGGAGTGGAACTGGGCTTAGCAACACAAGCAGGATTTCTAGGAGAGCCTTGTGGGTGGAAGTTCTCCTCTACTTCCAAATCCTCTCTTGACTTGGGAAGGAGACTTACGAGAAGGCATCACTGAGCCCAGCTTCAAGAATGGTCTGAAGATATCATTAAGCCTTTGTGCATCTACCACAAAGGGTGACAAATCAGCACGGACACGGACAACTCAGCCACTCTAACAGCGACGTACAAAACGCTCACCCAACATGTCCCAACTGGAGAGCATAATCCACAGCCGTGAAGCCACTGAAATCTTTGCAGGTAGTGTTGACACCATAGGAAAGAAGTAGCTCTATTATCTCCATTTCCCCAACAGAAGCGGCAAGCATAAGAGCAGTCCTAAAACATCCAAAAGATGATATATGAAACATATATCATATATGCATTTGCAGGCTCTGTGTTGTTATTATTCTAATCCCTGTCTACTCCCCAAACAATTCCCTCCCTGATTCCTACAAGCTGAGGGAAAGCAAGCCACAACACACAGGGGAGTGTTGCAGGACTGAGGCTGGAAGGCACCTCGGGACACCTCCTGGCCAACCGCGTCCCCAGAGCAGACTCAGCCACGAGTCCAGACCACGTTGCTCAAGGCTTCTTCCACGCTGCTCTTCAAAGCCTGCAAGGATGGAGGCTGCTCAAACCCCTGGCACCACCTGCTCCCCTGATTAACCTTCCTCATGCCGAGAGGGTTTCTCCTAAGCAGCTCTGGGAAGGACTCTTGTTTCACTTCATGCCCACTGTCTCTTGGACAACACTGACTCTCTTTCTCCAGATCCTTCCAGTGACAACACTAAGAAGACCCACATGCACTTTGGAGCAACGCCTCACCTTTTAAAATCATTTTTAGCACACGCAGTCGCTCCTTTTTGAAGAAGAAAGTTTACCATCTCTTTCTGATGGCTGGAGATGGCAAGAAGAAGCGGGGTATTTCCCTCCTGAAAGGATAAAGAATCCCAGTCAGAACAACCCAGATGAATTACGTGCCTTTCCCAAAGAGCAGCGCTACCCATACTCAAAACTTACCCAGTTCTTTGCTTCAAGCTGTGCACCATGCTCAATTAACATCTCTGCTATAGATGTGTTAGGAGCTGCGGCAGCCAGGTGAAGGGCAGAGTTGCCTCTGCTAACATTCAAGTTTGGGTCGGCATGGTGCTCTAGCAGAATCGCCACGCATTCTTCATGCTGGCTCTCCACTGCCTGCAAACAACACAAAGGAAGGATTTGTGCCATGTTTCACTCTGTCACAGCTACAGCAGCTTCCCAGTGCTGGAAGACAAGAGTGTCTTCCAAGACAAGCTCGCGTACGCTTATTACATGCTGATTACAACTTTCAGGCTTCTCTACAGGTTGGCGTGAAGAATGCAGCAAGACGCTTGTCACTTGAAGCGCAATCGATAAAGCCCCACTTAGAGCAGAGTAACGTGTTCCACATACCTTCATCAGTGGCGATCTGCCAGTGTTGTCGCAAAGGTTCAGCAGGCACTTCTCTTGCACCAGGAATCGAACAACATCTGCATGGCCGTTCGCACAGGCAAGGTGCAGAGGTGTCCTAAAACCAAAATAAATTAGCTTTCCACAGGCAGGCAGTGCCTGAAATCACTCCTGGCTGTGGAACACGCGCAGGGCCACAAGTCTTCACTTGCCAATGCCAAGCGGAACGTAAGCTTTGGAGGCTGTGGAACTCCATGAAGACTGTGAAGTCTGTGTAAGCCTCCGAGTTTTTCCACAATCGCTCAAGCGGCAGAAGGGCGGTGAATGCCCTGATGCTGATCACCACCAGACAGGAGAGAACTGCTAATGCCCGAGCGGCTGCTAAACAACCCCACAGGGAGAGGACAGGGCGGTGGCGGTCGGCGGCACACCCTTCGAGCAGCGCTCGAGCCGCCCCAGCAATTCCAAGCAAAGCTGGATTTTTCCCCTCTGCCAGCTGAGAGGGAAAAGCCCTCGCAGTGATCAGCTCTGACCCAGGGTTCCAGGGGAGGCGGTGCCCTTGCTGCCGTGCTCCTGACTCTGCCCTGCGCTTCAGCCGTCTCTCCGCGCAGGGCTGAAGGCTTTGCCAAGGGCTGGTAGGAGCACGTTCCCCTGACTATGTCCAGTGCCAGTGACTGCCTGGCCGGACGAGGCCCAGTCTCAGCCCTCCATCGCCTCAGCTCTTGCTGACACCTGCTGCAGAAGGAGGGTTGGTGCCAGAGCCGCGTACGCAGTGGCACCAGGCTGAAGCTCGCACGCCACAGGAGAGCGATCCCAGCCCGAGCCTTTAAGATGCCCCCCAGCCCCTCACCGCTTTGCCTGGTCCAGACAGTTTTTGCCTAGTCTCTTCAGCCACCAGTGCTTCCTCAGCCGGGCCAGGTCGCCACGGGCAGCCGCGCGGTGCAGCCCATGCAGGCCCTCCTCTGGCAGCTGGTGGGCATCGCTGTCTCTGGACAGCAAAGTGCTGCTGGGCATCGGACGCTCCTGGTGCCCCAGGAGCCTCTTCATGCTGCAGCAAGGATGTGGGCACAAGCCCACCTGGGGCCACCGGAGCCCTGCGGGCCCTGCTTGGGTCCGACACGGACAGGCGCAGGGGCAGGGGAGCCAAGCCCCGAGCAGCGGCTGTGGCCTGGCACTCCCAGGCAGGGCACGGACGCACCAAGGCTCCCAGCCAGGGCAGTGCTGTTGCTCCCACAGCAGAGGCAACAGCACTGAGCACTGCTGCTGGCAGCGGTGCATATACACTGTGTCTCAGTGTTGTGTCACATTATGTCACAATGGGCGTCACCAGGGGCGTCACTAGGTGTTGCCTTAAGTTGGAGGGCCACACTCCCCCACAGTCCAGCAGTGACTGCGGCAGTTTCTGGCTCCTGCCTTCAGAGCTCTTTGTGCCTCAGTTGACGTTCTTCCGCAGCGTGGATGTGGATCTCGGGCCATGCGACAGGGCTGGGCTCCTCAGGAGGCACTGAGAACATGCCTGGCTGGCAGGGGCACTGCATTACTTCCCTGGGGCCATGGTTGAGCTGGCACCTGCCCCAGTTGTACTGGGTCTGGCTGGGATGGAGCTAACGGTCCCTGCAGCAGCCCATATAGTGTTGTTCTCTGCACTTGTACAGAATCATAGAATCATAGACTCATTAAGGCTGGAAGTTGCCTTCAGGATCATCTGGTCCAGCCATCACCCTACTACCAATGTCACTCACTAACCCACATCCCTAAGCGCCAGGTCCAACCTTTCCTTGAATGCCCCCAAGGACAGCGATGCCACCACCTCCGTGGGCAACCTGCTCCAATGCCCGACTGCTCTTTCTGACAAGAAATACCTCCTAATTTATAACGTTATCCTCCCCTGGTGCAGTTTGAGGCCACTCCCTCCAATCCTGCCACTAGTTACCTGAGAGAAGAGGTGGACCCCAGCTCGCCACACCTTCCTTTCGGGTAGCTGTAGACGGTAATGAGGTCTCCCCTGAGCCTCCTCTTCTCCAGACTAAACAAGCCGAATTGCCTCAGCTGCTCCCCACAGGACTTGTGTTCCGGGCCCCTCACCAGCTTCGTAGCCCTTTTCTGGACACGTTCCAGGGCCTCGATGTCCTTCTTGCACTGAGGAGCCCAAAGCTGAACACAGTACTCAAGGTGCAGCCTCACCAGAGGAACAGGGGAACAATCACCTCCCTGTTCCTGCTGGCTACACTGTTCCTGATACTAGCCAGGATGCCATTGGTCTTCTTGGCCACCTGGGCACACTGCCGGCTCATGTTCAGGCCAGCATCGACCAACACGCCCAGATCTTTTTCCTCTGCACAGCTCCTGAGCCACTCTCCCCCAAGCCTGTGGCGCTGCAGGAGGTTGTTGTGGCCAAAGTGCAGGACCTGGCACTTAGCCATGTTGAACCTCATCCCATTGGCCTCTGCCCATCGAAGCATCCTGTCCAGGTCGCTCTGCAGGGCCTTCTGAATTTTAGGAGTAGTTTTAGCTGTATTTTAGGAGTAGTTTCCCAAAGAATGCCCAGTTTGAATGTTTAGGGAGTAGGGACACTTGAGGATGAAGCGGGCTGCAGAGGACTAAGTCTAACAACACTGGTGTGCAATAGTCCTTTGCAGGTTCCCTTCAGATGTCCTGCGTGGAGCCTGTGGAATTACTTTCACTAACTTTTGAAATGCTTGTAGTTGGAGGTGAAAATGTCTGTTCCTTCCTTAAGCACTTCCCTCCTATTGTGCGTTTCCCTGTTTTCACAGCTGAACATGATTACAGATAGATGAAGGTGGAGCAGAAGACGTCCCAGTCCAGAAAACAAGGCATAGTTCTACCAAGATGGAAGAAGACTGCCAACACTTGCCTTCTGACCCCTAACTCAGGCAGCTTCCAGGCAGTGAGCAAGCGCAGTCATTGGCCCCACCATGCTGGCAAGAACGCAGCGGTTTTGTGCAGGTAACAGCCTGCCTTTAATTCCAAGTTCTGTCGCCCACCTTGGCATTTAATAAAGCATGTCATGTAGTGCGGGTCTTTGTCTTCTTCTCTTTTCCCTTCCGGGCTTTGCTTCTCCCCTCCCCTACTCATTTGACCGTTCCCTCTAATTCCTGCCGCTGGCAGGGGCACAGCATCATTACTTCCCCATCCATGGCTGTGGTTGATCTGGCAGCTGTCCTAGCTCACCCCCGCACTCTCCCAGGCACAGGGCAGCACCGTGCCCACATGCAGGGACAGTTCCCCCCTTCTTCACTTGTGCTGCCACAGTGGTGCTGCTGGGTTGGTGACAGCGGCTGAAGGTGTTCGCGTGCTCCAGACCGTCTGGGTGCAGATGGGCCTCCCCAGATCTGCCAGAGGAATGGCAGAAGATCTCTTCCTATAGGAGTATTGGGTTTACACAGCAAGGTTTTATCTGCAGGGCGCTGCAGGGGTAGCCTCTGTGAGAAGAGTCCAGAAGGTGCCCCATCTTAGATAAGGGCCAGATTCCGTTGGCTCCAAAGGGACCCCACCACTAGCCAGAGATGAGCCAAAAATTGTTCTTTGTGCATCTGTGAGAGCATATTTAAGAAAGGGAAAACAAACAAACCAAACAGGGACACAACTGCAGCTGGGAGAGTGAGGAGTGAGAAGCAGCCCTGCAGACCACAGGGTCAGTGCAGCAGGAGGGGAGGAGGAGCTCCAGGCAGGCAGCAGCAGTTCCCCTGCGGCCTGTGCAGGGAGAGGCCCCTGGTGGAGCAGGATGTCGCCCTGCAGCCCATGGGTCCCACACGGAGCAGATCTCCACGCTGCAGCCCCCCCATGGGTGGAGGAGCCCCCGGTGGAGCAGGTGGCTGTGGCCTGGAGGAGGCTGTGGCCCATGGAGAGCCCCCGCAGGAGCAGGCCCCGGGCCGGAGCTGCAGCCCGTGGAGAGGAGTCCTCGCAGGAGCAGGGGGTCTGGGGGGAGCTGCCGCCCATGGGGGACCCGTGCTGGAGCAGTTTGCTCCTGGGGGATGGAGCCCGTGGTACGGAGCCGTGTGGGAGCAGTGCTTGAAGAGCTGCTGCCTGTGGGCAGCCCCCGCAGGCTCAGGAGCAGCAGAGAACAAGTGTTAGGGACTGACCACAGCCCCCATTCCCTGTTCTCCTGTGCTTCTCATGGAGGAGGACATATAAGAGTGTAGTTGGGGGGGAAGGCATTATTACTTTGTTTTAAGTTTCTCACTGCTCTAGCTTGTTAGTAATAGCTAATAAATTGCATTAGCTTCCTTGTGCTGAGTCTGTTTTGCCTGTGACGTTAATTGTTGAGTCATCTCCCTGACCTTACCTCAACCCTTGAACACTTTTCATCGTATTTTCTCCCATTTTCCCTTTGAGTAGAGGGAGTGAGAGCACAGTTGTGGTACAGCTCAGCTGCCCAGCTCAGTAAAACCACCACACCTCTTCTTCTTCCTGCTGCTGTTCATTTATCAGTGTGCAGTAGTGTTGCCTGGCAGGGGCAGTGACTGAAATGAGCCAACTGTGTTGAATGAACATAACCACATTATCAAGAGACAACAATGTTAAGCAAGAAGATAAATGGTTATAATAAGACCAAGTAAAGAGGGCTGTGCACTCCAGGCTGGGGATCCAGACTAGAGGACATCACTCCATATTTGCCTGCTCTTCTGGCTCATCGTAGTCATCTGTGACTGCTGTTTCCCAGAACTGGGTGCTGGAGTGGATGGGCACTGTGCATGTCTGCTTTTGTGGTCATAAAACATGAGTGAGCAAGGGAGCACTCAAGAGGATGGCAGATTTTACTTATTGTGGTTTAAACCCTGTTCCAAACTCACCTGTTTCTATCAGTGGTCACTTTCATTTTTAAAGGAGCCTGGACACTTTTAACATCTGAGAAAAAATAAATACATCAGCTGTTGTAAAGATCTCTGTGAGATTCAAATTTGCAAAGACAGCCTCCAACTGTGAGGAATCACTGGGAAAGGAAAAACAGCATCCTAGGAAATTTCCCATTTTCCCCTGTGAACTATTTGAGCAATTGCTTAAATATCAAGAGTTAGTTCTTCATTTTATACTTCATAACTTGATGAAATATTTAGTTATTTGACAATGCTGACATATCTATCAACATATATTGAGATGTCCTTTTATGTTAGCAACATATAACACTTTCATCTCCCTACCGGTAAAATGCAGAGATTTAAGATTGATCGGTGAATTAGATATTAATGACTGGGAGGCATTGTTGTACTTAGAGTGCATTATTTGAATCAATATTTGGATAATGTCAAGAGTAAATGGGAACCACGGGAAATAAGATCTTGGTCATATAGAACATATATCAATCATTAAAACACCTACCCCACCAGAAAGCAGTAGAGCATAGGTGAACAGTAAGTGTTTGGCTTACGTGCAGCTTCACGATCAGCCATTGAAAAACTATGTAAAAAAAAGTAAGTAAAAAATTATAAATCACTGTTAGTTACAATATGTGTTTTGCAGCAGACAGTTACCATTTTTCTAAATCACAAGCAGCCAGCTGGTGTTTAATTACAGTAGATTGATATTCCTAAAACTGTCAGGAGTTTCAGCGGTAACTCTTTTTAATAAATGTAGTGAAATAGGAAAAGTCTGATCTTGAAAGGTGATCAAGCTTTGGCAGTTAAGAACCTATCACCATCCCTTTGTTGAGACAGTGCCAATAACAGAAATCTAAGGATGACAAGTCTTAGACTGGGACAGAAAGGAAATTAATAACCAGCTCATGCTTGATGAGATTTCTTTTTTGGTGGCAGTGTGCTGGATGACATCTGGCTGCTATTTACATATGGTATTTGTAAGATACATAAACACTACAGGGGGTGAACACTTATTGTATGGACAGTCAAAGTCATGGTCCAGTGCAGGTCTGATTATGGTGGTGGGCGAGCAAGTCCTGTGCTGCAGCAGAGTTAGGGATCATTATGATTCCATTTGCACTGGGAAAATGCTAGGGATGATGAGCAGCTCTCCACTTCTCAAGAAGATCTTTTGGAAAGCCAGTTGCCTAGGGGCTGGACTCCTCATTTGAATAACAGTCCTGGAAACTTCTGGCTCTGGTTTTGCTCCTTTCCCTGTCTCAGCTGCCAGCCCCAGAGACACCAAGGAATGTGCCCATTGGGCCTCCACTGCCTTGGGAGTGCCTCCTTGGGGACAGGGGGAAAGAATGGCAGGACCCATTGGCTCTAACTGTAGGTAGGTGAAATGCTCAGACTTTGATGGGATTTGAGCCATCACCTGTTTCTCCTCACTGTGTATTTTTCTTTTTTTTCTCTTACCTATCCCACACAGTGGTTGAGAATGTTCTATTCTGGTGAATATTCTGAATTTTGTTGGTTGTGTTAACACGTGTTGCAATTGGTCCGACCCGTTTGGGTTGCTGCAGTTTTGGTGCAGGTGCTGAAGCCCTGACTGACACCCAGCTCCTTGTGCCCTGGCAGAGAGACCAAGGCCAGCAGAACCCAGCTGTTCCTTCCACACCCTCATGAGCCTGGTATAAGGTAAAATAAATCCAGCTCCTGGCCAGAACTGGGATTGTTCTGCTGCAGCAGCTTTCAGTTACTACACGCAGCTTCTTGTGAGGTCTGAACATCTGCACTATGGAAAAATCCACCCTGCTGAGCCTAGTTATGTCCTGCCCTAAAGGCTGTGTCTGTATTGGAAAAGGTGAGGAAATTCCTTGTGGATAAACATGTAGAAATCTCTGGTCTGCCACTGTCCACAAGAAAACGTGAACACGGGTGGGTGCTGGGTGCGAGGAGAGGGGCTGCTGCTATGGGCCAGCACCACGGGAGGCCAGGAGGTGGCACAGGAGCTGCTGCAGTGGTGCCGAAAGTCCACGGTGTGGTGCCAGCGCGATGCGCTCTGGGCCTCCTGACGCTGGTGGCAGCTTCTGAGGGCAGCCGGCGCCTGATTTTGGTGTGTGAGCATCGAAGCAAAACGGCCTTGTCCTTCGGGTTGTCTGAGTGCTGGCACAGCTCGAGGTGCTGCTCTTTCAGGGCCGCTTGCCTCTGCTCCCCCAGCGTTATGTGGTGCTGTAATCCAGCACGGCTCAACCACCTCAGCTGGGCACCAGGTCCTGCAGCAGGGTCAGCACCCCTGGAAAGGTCGAGTCCAAGACCTGAAGACAACGAAGGACACACGAGCATGCCCTAGTGATGTGTGATGTGGGCTCCCACCAGCAACTGCAAGAGACCTGGCAGACAAGAGCAGGGTGTGAGCTCCCAGACCCCTCCTGGTGGCAAGCTGGGGTTCTAAATACTTTCACCCCAAGTTTTCACCCCAAGCTTTGTAAAAAAAAAAAAAATAATAAAAAAATGTCTGAAAACAAAATCTGTTTGTTTTTATTTGTATGGATGCAATGAGGTAGGCGGGCAGGATATTCAATCCCTCCCGTGGTTTGAGGAGCATCCTACCAGTAACAGACCTTTTACCTAAGGACACTTAGGCCTCATGTCTAAAGGTAAAAGAAGCAGGTGGTGACAAGCCCAGGAGCCACAGAACCTCTTCGTTTTATGCTAAACAAAAGTTACTCTTATTTGTAGAGAAAACCTTTTGCAGAGCAAAAACCATGATGATGGATGCTACCTACACAACCCGCTGAACTGTCCTGCAAGGCACAGACATCTGCACTGAGGCCTTGAACAAGCTGCAAGTAAATGACGTACTGGTGTTTCTCTTTCAAGGTCTCTTCAGATCTGAATGAGCTTTGCTAGAGGCTCCTTGATGCTGGGTTGAACAGGCAAAGGATGTTAGCACTTGACAGAGAGTTTAACAGACATAGAGGAAAGAGGCCCAGTTTGTTTTCCTTGAGCTAATACATCGCTCTGCAAACGGTATCTTAAATAATGCTAATTTATGCTATTTGTCCTTAGGAGCTTGTTGCCTATGTAATTAGCAAAGGCTGACTTGCACTTCTGCCTTGCAGACCTTTGCTTTACACTGTTAATCACTGTGTACAAGACAGCTTTCCAGAGACTGTAACAGCTGTAGGGTGGATGCCCCTGCCCCAGGATTATGTAGCGTTGGGCCACTACAAGCATAAACCAAAATGTTACCCACCTCATGCACTGATGTGTATTGGGAAAGTTCCTTCGTTAGTACTACAGCTGTCAGTTACACAGTACACTCGGTCTGCTTGGCTTCCAAATATCTAGTGCATGGTGTTTCGCTACCAAATGTAATGTAAGCATCTACAAAAGCCTCATGACTTTTAATGAGCGTAACCCAGAAGATGATAACTCCTCAGTGTGAAGAATGAATGTTTTGTGACATAGACATGCTGCAACACATTTCTAAACTAAAGAGCTGTTTATAAATATCAAAATAAGAATTCAAAGGCAATGAGACATTTATGAAATCTGTAACATAATAAAAAGTGTCCACAGCAATATATCATCACTTGAAGACATCTACTGTATGACTATTCTTATTTCTGTTACTGGGGTAGCTGCATGAGGGTTTTTTGTATGTACAATAGATATCTGAGCATCAAGTCGTGGTGCACTAAACTATGGCTGAAATGAGTCTATATGATTGACAGCTTAGCTCTGGCAATACATTCTAAATCAAGGCCCTATGTGACGAATACAGAGTATCACAAGGTACACTAGGAAGGTGTATGTGGCAAACGCCAAAATCTGGGTGCAGCTTTAATAAAAGTTGTGGGTGGGTGTTGGCTACAGGAAAAGGTGAAGAGGGTTTATTTAACAATAAAGTGGTGTATGTAATGTGAAGGGATTCCTGTGTAGAAATGGCTGTGCAGAAGTAAGAACCTATTTGTAGAAGAACTGTTAGAAAATAAAATTCCATGTTTGAGAATAAGCAACTGAAAGTAGACTGATGTGAGCTTATAAGACACTCAACACTTTTGGTGATGTGAAGAGGTCTCATCAATCATCCACCTACACTGTCATTTGCCTTTGTCTGACAAAGCCTTGAATCCTCTTCCAGGACTGGTGGGGAAGTGTTTTGTATCTGTAATGGAAGCCAAGCAGGGATCTTTCTGAGGATGTCTTCTGCTGACTGGAAGTGTAAAACTGGATGCCACAGGCACTGCATGATGTATTAGGATGCCCACGTGAGCTTTGTGGTGTGGCCCCAAAGCACAAAGCTGCTCCCCAGTTACCTAGCAGGGGTGCTGAGGGAGCAGCTGCAGGACTGCCAGCTGCCACTACTTCACCACTAACATTTTGACATCAAGCGTGTTGCTGATGTCAAAGGCTTTTTCCTTCACCAGTTGTTCAGCACACTTGTGACCTTAAGCACCTCAATTTTCCTTTCTTCAAGGAAGATTCAAGCTCTCATTATGACACTGAAAACCCAGTCCCATAACAGCTGAACAAAACAGGAAGCTAATTTCCAAAAGCTGTATTTTTGCGTTTGCTTTTTGAAATTGTAAGAAAGGAGGTTTATGGATTGAAAGGAAAAGGAGAAAACATTCAGCTGCATACTGCTGGAAGAGAGCTGTTGGAGGAGTGTTTGTTTCATTATTATGTTGGAAAATGTTGGTGGTTTTTTGTGTATGTGCGTTGCATGCAGTGGGAGGGATGATGTGATCTGTAAAGTTAAGGTTTAATTTAATTTCAATAAAACGTCAGCATGCATACAAACATGATAATTTCGACTTTCTTTTTATTCATCTAAGAAATCTGTGGCTTCCTGGACAGAGTGGCAATTACAGACATGAAGTAGATAACAATTGTTTTAAAACTGTAAATGAACATGCCCACATTTTTCTGTTTCAGCCATATGCCTTTTAATAACTAGGGTCTGTGTCTTGTTTACAGAATTGTCTGTGTAATGATGAAAGCCAGTAATCTTCTGTAAGTCACACAGGACAGATGAATTTCCCTATAACAGGCTTTGCAAGGAACACTGCTTTGCAATTATGTTCTTAAACTATTAAGCATTTTGATGCTTGAAAAATGACAGTAAATTAGGCCGATATGGATCACATTTTGTCTGCTCATTAACAAAAAGACCTAAATAAAGAGGAGGAAAACCAGAAGAAAAACTAATCCTAAACCCATAAGAGCTAAAAATGCTAGTAATGGCTAAAATACATGAAACATGCATGGGTGCTTTAGTAGAAAGGAAGACAGGACTTTACATATTTTTCTGTGAAGACGTAAATGCAGATGACACATTTTGTTCAAATGATTTTACATTCCCATTCATGCTGAGGACTGGGTGATGAAGGAGTAGTTGTATAAGTCATCTTTTAGGTTGGAAAGTTTATAATACTCCTTTTTTTTTTTTTTCTTTTTTTTTCTTTTTTTCTTTTTTTAAGCTATGTAGAGTTAGTAAGATCATCACTGCAGTTCTGTCAACACTGGAGTCCACTGAGCTCCACCATGTTCACAGTTTCCATGTGTGTACATATACAAACCCACACCCTAGGCTTACACACCATGCACAGATGCACAAGAACAGATTAGAGAAGGAAAAACACCACTAAACTTTTTAATTCTACAGCTGCAAAATACCTGGCAGTTCTGCTGGATGCCTCCCCAGAAACTCCAGACCTGAAGAAGATTCTGTCGATTTATCATACCAGTTCTTGCAGATTACTACTTGAGTAGATCTGTACAAATCCTTCTCACATATCCCAAACCTTTTTAATTCTCTGCACAGTGAACATTACTGTGGAGTTCTGGATCTGAAAAAGTTGCTTGAAGAGAAAGATTATTGTGAATTTATCCAGACATGACAAAGGTATAGTCTGGTTACAAATTTGAGTACCATCTCTGAGTGTAAAATGGGCTAGCTTGGACTGCTGCAGAGGTATCCAACTGGCAGACTGTATTGTTAATCCACAGGTATGTGTTTGCATACATCAGGCAGCTGATGAGCAGGTTGAACTTTCTGAGTGAAACAAAACAAAACAAAACAAAACAAAGCAAAACAAAAAAACTTGCTTGGTAAAAAAAAAATATATATTTACTGCTGTAAATTGTGTTACATTCAGTTCCATGAACTACCACCCTTGTTTTCTGCCCCAAACTCCCAAATTAAAGACCCTAAAATATTACATAAAGTACAATCTTTACCCGTATGGGAAACAGAAAGAACAACCTGTCCATCTTATTCCATCTGATTTATCTGTTTTGCTATGATCCTAAAATAAATAAATAAATAAACACACACATTAAAAAACAAACAAACTAACAAACAAACAAACAAACAAACAAACAAAAAACACTCAGGAATTGAATTATTTTAGTTTTTATTAAGGCAGTTAGGGGCAACATTCCAGAGCAAAATTCTGATAGTATATGATTTTAGGTAATCTTGCCTATTCTGTTTTGGCCAACTATTAATGTAAAATTTAGGTATGGAATTCAAGGCTTGTTAGGAAAATGAAAAACATAAAAGTGATGCTTTGCCTCTTTTTTTTTTTTTTTTAACCCTTGCACTTTTCCTTTGGCTAGTGCTATCTACCTTGTATTAAAAAGTTAAACCTGGAAAAGACATTGCTATTATCATTTTACACAGCCATATATTTTGTTAACAAAACCAAGGAATGCACTATGAGACACTTGAAAAGTTGTTCTACTTCCAGTCATTTTGGAACTTTCTGAACAAAACCTTGTAGAAGCATAGTTTGAATGGAAACCTATTTTCCCACTTCACCACAGCATGGGAAAACAAGGCAAGAGGAAATATGTAACAGCCACAGAGAAAGGCAGTCTGGGAACCTGGATCAGCACGGTTTACAGTGAAAGGGACCCAGATTATTTAAATCTACAACACCTGACATTTTGAAGAGAAGATATAAAAATACACTTTGCACAGAACAAAATACTCCATCTTTACTAGATGCGTGAAGCTTGAAGATACCTGTTCTCATCCCCAAAGAAAATGAAAATGAAAACGAAAACGAAAAAGAAAAAGAGAGTGTTAGGACTACCTGCTGGGAGGAAAGCACCTTCACACGGCTGTGAGAGGAGAGTAAATCCATAGAGAAAGTGTTGCATTCCTTAAATGTTTTCAAATTCTTTGTAAGGTAAGTTAGAGAGAAGTAGACCTTAATTAGTATGAGTACTGAGTGGAGCCTTGAGCAACTCTTTTGAAACTCATTTTCATCAAGTTGTTTCAGGTTTCAGTGTGCAAATTTACTGATGGTAACAGTATGCACATCTTGAAAGCCTGCCAAAGACTATTATATATACTCTGGCATTACAAAAATGTTAATAGTCTGTTTTTCACCACTACTAAAGCTCACTCAGCACATGACTGCTATGCAGGTTGCGAGAGGCTTGCTGTGACACTGCCCTCATGCCCTCTGTGTGTGGTGGGGAGAGCACACCCTTCTTCTTCACAGCTGTTTGGGAGTACAAGGCAGCAAGATCCCAGCAGGCCCCATCCACCCCAGGGACTGTGTCAGCATGTTGAAGGGCAGCCCCCATGTCCCACAGCATGGGGAGGCTCCCAGGCATGCCCCAGGTTGCAGCCTAAAAGGAGCCATCCCACAAAGTCATGTGTACGGATTCCTTCAGGGTGAGGGATAAAAACAGCTGGCTCCTCAGGACCTTGTTTATAGGCTGGGTATCCCCAAAGCACTCAGTCATTGCCTCCAAAACTTTGGTAGGAACCTCACTTTTCTATAATTCTCACAGGGTCTAGCAACTGCAATAGTACCAACTTTATTTTAAAAAGAAGACCAAAAGGAATATGTGGTAATACTGAACAACTGAAGCCATGACCGCTGTGTGGTGATGCAGATGTTGGCAACCTCTGCATAAGGAATTTCTTAGTAAATGCCCGTTTTGTGGGAGGTTTTTATTTTGTTCTTTCTGTTGGAGAACTGTTTTTAAGGAATAAGATAAATCATGCTGTTGCAGCCTTTGTGACAGATTGTGTTTTTGAAAGGATATATACTGGTAGCATCTTGCTTCTGATGGGGCTGCTACCCTGATGTCCTGTGGATCCTCATTCCAGTGTAGGACTGAAATGCTCCATAGAAGATGCTTTGGAATTAAGAACAGGACTTTTTTTCCCCACATTGGAGAAAAACAATGACAACTGTAAAGTGAGAGGATGTAGCAGCAGACCTTTTTTTAAAGACTTTGAAAGAAAACATGAGCAGCTAAAGTGAAGGAGAAAATGACCTCTTAGAGTGCTCTACCCAGTCCTCCCTGCAACCAAAGACATCTGTACTGTGTTCTGCTTCACATGATTTAACAGCATCGATTTCAGAAATAGCTTCAATACCTTAAAAGGAAATATCCTTTAGACTAATTGAAAATTGGGGTCCTGAATAAATGGCATAATTCATAAAAAAGCCTGAGCAGACCACGAAAGCTTTCAAAACAAAGAAACAGCTGGTGAAGGAGCCTGAGGAAAATTGCTGGACAAGTTAGCTATTCCTCTGATGACTGGGTTTTGGCTAAGACGTAATTGAATACAGATACATATTTCTTTAAAGTACTGGTTCTGAATCATCAAATGGACCATAAAAAACCCTTATCTAGAGGAGAAAAATGTTAGAACCACAGAGACATCCCTGTTTGCTGCTGAGCCATCAGATGCCCTGAATAATCCAAATGAAAGAAGCTTGACAGCTAAATTTTATTCCCCATGCATCAAAAGTATATAACGTATAAAGCAGGGTGATAAAGGAAAATGAACTCTCTTTTTAAAAGAAAAAAGCCCTTCCCAAGGGCTATAGCTTTGCTTTTCTTTGTTATTTGGAAATCCTGAGTAGCTAACATTTAGTAAGATGGGTCAGCATAGATGTATTTCTTCCCAGGATGACAGTAATAAAATCCTTGTATAAAGGATTTATTATTAATATTCATAACAAGGCAGGACTTCACCTGATGGACCCTCCAGAGCTACCTCTCTTCTGTTATGTAAATTATGACCCTCCTGCTCAAAACTCCCAGGTGCATTTGACTTCATTAAAGAAGTGAAAAAATGAATGGTGAATGGTGAATGAATCAGTAAATTCACTGTTTTTAACTTTTACAGTTGTAAGTATATCTGTAAAAATAGATTGCTGTGTCCTACGAAGAAATGTCCTGCAACTGACTGAAAATGGATGTCAGAAGATAATTTGCCTGCTACTCTATCCAGCAGTCCATCTACGCATCCATCCATCCATCCATCCATCCATCCATCCATCCATCCATCCATCCATCCATCCATCCATCCTTGTATCCTTTTCTTATCTTGTAGCAAAGATACAGTGATATGTAATTTAGGTCCAGATACTCTATGGCATTTCCACTGTATAAAAATCCTGAGTGATTTGCTTTATGCCAATAAAGACAGGAATTTTTCATAAGTTAACTTTTCTCAAGGCCATACTGTGCCAGCATAATTCAAAGCGAATCTAAATGAGATTTCATGTCTCCTCTTTGATGAGAAGCCCCATGTTGATTGATGTCCTTCTTATTAGCAGGACAACAGCCTGTCTATCTCTTTGACTCCTCTTGAACTTTCTCATATAGAAAATCCAATGTCTCATGACCTTTGTTTTTGTTTTTGTTTTGTCTACAATAGCATACACTTATAGACAGAGTCTTTGAAGAACACCTACAAAGGTCTCATCCAGTAGTGGAATTATTTTAGAGGAGAGACACTAGGTCTGGATGTCACTGACCTGTTGCTTGCTCCAATCAACCTACATCTCTCAGGTCTAAATCGTGGCTTTTATCTACCTGAAAAATACCATTCATGCATTTTTCCTTGCTCCTTTCTAACTTCCCCACTGACTAGAATAAATGCAGCCCTCAGATAAGTTGTAACTCTCTTGAATTCTCAAGCAGCAAGTTTAACACTTTTATTCTCCTTCATGGGAAAGGATGTGATGCACAGCCTTTAATTGAAACAGCTGATGGTTTGCAGAGATATCATCATGAGGGCACGAAAGTAAAGAAAACCAACCCAGATGCCAAGTGTTGGCTGTTTGCATCTCCTTTGCATTGGAATGTTGATTTCATAGATTGCACATATATTTGCTATCCTATTTTTCCCAAGGGAATAGAAATCAGTGCATTTATACAACAGATTATCTCTCTGCTGAGAATAGCTCTCATAAGTCAGAGATTACTTGTCCCCAGGGAGAAGAGGAAAGAGAAAGCTTATGTGGAGAGATTACAGAGTTCATGTGTGTGCTCTAGTCTGCTTCCTATTACCAGTCATGACCCAAGAAGTCAGGAAGAGTCAGTTACTTTCATCTTTACAGTAAAAACCAAACCCAATTGAAAACAAATAATAAATATAACAGTGTGAGCCAGGAAGAGCAGGGTTTTAAGGTTTGCTCATACTTCCAGCTTCAAAAGCAGATAAATTCTAGTTGCAGTATCACACTGACTTTGGATGGACTTATTCCCTTAAGGCTCTTCACTCATCCGAAGACCCTGAAACAATCCTTGATTCATATCCCCAAAGCTGCTTCTGTTAACCAGGGACCACATAAGTTTCACTTACCTCTGCAGTGACTCAGTAGCCATGCAACCTGCTATAGCAGAGCCCCTGGAAATGTGATTTCCCCACTTTCACCCCTGTAGAGATCTTCAGCAGCCTTTAACCATTTGATGCATGAAGAGCTGGTGAGCCAACAGTGAACAGAGCAGATAATTCTCAGGAGACCTTTACTGCTTCCCAGTGACTTCCTCAGTAGTCCCTGTATGCCAAGCCATTTGCTGTCTTACAGGATGAGCCCCATCCCTGTCTTGCAGAGAAGACCCAGTTTTACTGGGGAAACCCCAAAGAGGACATAGCCATCTCCCTCCTACGAGCCCCTGCCTGAAGTGTGTTGGTGCTGCACTAGGATGCAGCACCACACAGTCCTCAGCTCAGTGCTGTAAGTACCAAGAAATGGCACTCATGTCTGTATCACACCTTTAAAACACACGGAACAGACTATTCATTTCTAAACACGGTGTAAAAACTCAGTCCCTATTTGCTATCATGCTGGCCCTGTGCCCTGGTAGTGCTGCACGCACTGGGTACAAGCTCACTCCACCCCAATATTTGGCCCACCAGGCACAGGGGGCTCTGCTATTGCCCTTCCCTTTGCCTGTACCACTGAGATAACAAATGTCCCTTCTTCAGAAGACAGAATGGGGTCAACCTGACCAAGCCTTCCCCTTGCACTGTCTACCTTACCGTGAGGAACTGATCCCCAAATAAAGCTTTTAGCTATAAAATATTTAAATTTGATACTAATCACTTCAATTTTCCCATACATATATAAATGTCTACATCTCAGCTTTCCTAGAGTGTCTAAAAATTGTTGGATATTGCAAGACTGTTGGGTCCCTGGTTCGTATTGCCACCAGACACTACAAACAACACAGTATCTATTTATCCTTGTTAACCAAAGCAGCATGTGAGCTCAGATTCCAAATTTGATGTTTTACAGGGTTGTCTGTACTGGCAGTTGAGTCACGTATAACAAATTTACCAATCGTAGCCCTCACAGGCAGATGTTTTCAGGATGTGAATTTCCACCCCCTCTCCCCCCACACCTCATGACTGACTGCTTTTAACTAAGGGGCAATAGCTCTTAATAACAAAACTCCCTAAAAATTCACACACATTCCTGTCCTGCTTTTGACAAGTTCCCTAGGAGATCTTGCCTAAGTCTTCAGTTTGTCATACCTTGATCTTTTCTTGAAGTGGACACAATGTTCTTTTAAAAAATGGGAAATCATTCGGGGTCATCTTAAAATTTCTACTTATTTTCAATTCTTGAGCACTTGCTTACTATCTGCCATCTATATCTTCTTTTCTGTGCATGTATTTCTAGCTATAAATATACTTAAAGCAGGGAGGAGAGGGAAATTCCCTAGTGGATTATGACTTGCTTTTGTGGCACTTGTAATTTGTCAAACGCAACTGGTTCATGGATTGCTATTTCTAAAGGGATTAGGAATTCACCTAAAAAAATAAAAAAATAAAAGTAAGAAAAGAAAATGTATCCTCATTTTTATGCATGAATGTAAGCGAAACCAAAACAACAACAAAAAAAATAATAAAAAAAAAAAAACAACCCTGACTAAATTAATCACTCTCTGCCCCAGTTTTTACATCTCAAACTAAAGAGAAGAACGAGGGGAAGAGAACACTGGCTTTATTGATATTTCAAAGATTTAATGTGACTGGGAATCAGAATTTGGCCAAGAGATAGAAGGACGGACCGTTTTTAGGAAAACAGTATTCAAAATAGTCTTTCTCTCCTAGTGTATCCCCACTGAAATTTTCATTGGTTATAAGGATCCACTGCCAGAGGAGAACAAGTAGGGCATCTCCATAGGTTTTATTGGCTGATACTTTTCATAGTCTCTGAGGTTGTGGGAGTCTCAATCCTCATCACAAGGACTGAAAAACTCATCCATAAGTTTTTGGTGCATAATGTTTATTACAGTGGGTGCTAATCATAAAAAAAAATAATAATACCCAAAACCAAACCAACCAAACAAAAAAACACCACCAACAACAACAAACCTCCTACATATTCTGAAAGGTTCATAGGCTTCATCTATAATCTTTCAAATAATCTCTCTTGTCCTGAAATGTACAGGACCAGGCATGCAAAACCCTGACTCTTCACCTAAGGGGTCCTGCAACCAGTAGCACAGAATGATTTGTGCCATGGCTGGGCTCAGACACTGAGTTACGCAGCACTCCGTCCCTTCTGTCAGTTTAAAGGAAATGTTTTTCCAGAAATACCCAGGAATAAGGGTTTGTGTTCCAGCAAACTCTTAACAGAGGTAAATGCTTTTAGTGTACTTGTGAGAAGAATTTTTTTTAAAGCAACCAAGAAATATGAGGAACTGTGCATCTCCAAATATGCTTTCCCACGATCTCACAAGAACCCACACCTTGAGTGTCATCAATTTGAAAAGAGAAGCACTAAATAAGTATTAATATTTATAGGATGACAAAGAAAGATTGCAGTAGCAAAAAAATACCTTTAAAATCTGTATCATATGTGTTAGAAAGAGCATTATGATGTCTCTGACAAGGCCGATGAATGCAGAGAGGGTATGAAAGTCTGGCATTGTTTCATATCCCATTCTCAGAGATGATCCTTGCCCCCAGCGCAGCGCAGTGCCAGGAGAGGACAAGAATTGCCCCAAGTCTTCCTGCTCCGGTCTCTCCTTCCTCCAAAGATTCTTCCCTTTTCAGTAACTTTAATTTTGCAGTTAACATCATTTAAAAGACTGCTAACATTTCCAGTTTGATTATAAATGAAGAGAAGCCTGAAATCTGGAGTGAAGGGAACAAAATTATTCCAGGCTTTAGCAAAATTCAGACATATATAGCCAAAATAAAAATTCGGTTGAATTAATTTTGACACGGAACAGTTGCAGGTTACTGGAAAAGCTGATGACAATGTGTCTTTTTTATTTCTCAAATCTAAAATGGTTTTGTTTCTGCTGTTTTTGTTGTTGTTGTTGTTTGTTTGTTTGCTTGTTTTGCGGAAGATTGGGTATGGTGCATTTGTTCCTGCTTTTACTTTCTTTCATTACCCTTAATATCTAGAACATATCCAGAACAAAATTCAGTTGCTGTCCAAATGTCCTTTAAACCTCATTATAAATATTTCAGGGCATGGATACCTGAAGTGAACCCAAGTGAAAGGGTTTTAGTGTCCTGACCCTTGAGGTGACACCTATGGACCAGCTCAACCAGTGAGATCCTTCTGAAAACTGAGCACCACAGCGCTGAGTGCTTCCCACTGCTTTCAGCTTCAAGGCCAATTTGTAGCAAATTGCTGTAGCACAGTTCAGTGTGAGGTCTGACAGAAGGGAAAGGTGACTTGACTTTGCTAAATCTCCAAGTTGTTTGTTACCCACTCACGGGCACATACTCGTGTGCTTGGAAGCACTGGCATATACATCCCTGATTGGCCAAAAGGAGCTGGTATGGGGTTGCCTTTCCTGCCCTTTCCAAGTGGGAGTGGATGCTGTTTGGGATCTTTTGCCTCAGCATATCATCTCCTCCATCATAAGTCTTGTTTTCCTTATCTGTTTATTTTATGGCTCCAGGCATGCTCCTTATCTTCTTGTCACCTTATCTTAAGGTCAGGTTGTTCCTCCTCTTCCTTTGAATGAAATCACACACATAGAGCTATTAATCTTCCCTCCCCTGTTAAACCTTGTTCTCCCGTTTCATTGACTGCTTTCACACAAGCATTTCCATTCATAATTGACCAATCTTAATATTTTTGCTACCAATCTCTACAAAGTCACTCGACTGCAGTGTGGTGCTAATGCTGGTGCAGCCTGTGCAGGATCGCATCCAGCCGCGGCGTTGCAGCAAATCCCTCTGTCACCTCCTGCCAACATGCCCTGGTGGACCCTGGTGGATGGAGGGACTCCACGATACAGCTCCATGTGGGTGTGGATTTTCCCCCAAAAGAGACATCCCCAGCAAACTTCCAGGCACTCATCACTAGGAGCATGATCCTGGCATGTATACTATTATTCTTTTCATTTAATCCCTAATTGATTTTAATATAGAAGACCGTGCGGGGCTGATTTGCTCTTTTTGGAACTGCTTTCAGAAATACACCTATCTATACAGTATGGGCCCGACACACAGGATTTGGCTAGGCAGATGACCCACAATTAAATATAAGGTAAAAAAAGGTCATATAAAACCTGGATTCAGATGGCTGAGAAAAACACTGAAATTAATTTACAGCTGCAACAAAGCATGACCCCATAAAAATGGATCAGTTGGAATCAGTAAGTGAAATATTTCATTTGGCCACACATGCTCATTCAGTTCTTAAACAAAGCCTGTCTAGAAGAGTAAGCACAATAAAAACTAACATTTTTCTGAAGAGCATTCTTTAACAGATTCTTAAAAAAATCTTTAAAAGGCACCACTGAAGCCATAGAATTGGAAACTGAGAAGTCCCAGTCAGGAAGGCTGTGCTTTGCACCACTGCCATGGATTTACTGTGAGTGTCAGGGGGCAGTGGGTGAACATGAATGTTCATGCTGTCCTCGCTGCATGTACACAACATACTGGAAAGCCCTCTGGTCGGTTAGTTATATATTTACCTTCTGCATCACCTCAAATGACACTCATTTGAGAACAGCTCTAAGGACAAATGAAAACAACACACTTATCACTTCCCTTTAAGTCTTTCTCAGGTTTTCAAAACTGAAGTTTTACTTACCCCTAGAGTATACAACACAGAAGAAAAATAATTATGTCCAGAAAAAAATACATATATATATATATATTTAAAAAAATAAATAAATAAATTACCAAGCCCTGAGAAAAAACATCAAGAATAACCTTATCCCAGTGCTGGTGCTGCTGCTTTCAAAGAAGGCAGAAGATGGGAAGGTCTGCCCATGGGGAGACGATGTCTGCCCTCATCAGCTGTTCCGGGCTAGGACGCTAGGAGTTTACCTGTGCTGGTACGTTGTTGGCATGGACCTTGCCACAGATGTGGTCTGTGGAAACCCCAGTAGTAGCTGAGGGGTTAGAAAGAGTCAGGGACAAGAGCTACATTAGATGCTTTGGAGGAAAAGTGAATTTTTGTGTATGAACTTCACCATGTCTCAGGGCTGAAGGCTAGATAGAGATGTCTGGTCTGTAGTTTTGTCAGGTTTGTTTGCTTTTTACTGACACAGAGGAAGACAGAGAATCAGATCAGCTGCTTGATGAATCTCTTGTCTTTCCTATCATAATCTTGCTTTTAGCCCCAGCAACATAATTGTTGTACCCTGACCTGCAAAAGCTGAAGGCAGCAGGTAACAGCAGAGTGGAGCAGCAGCAGTGAGATGGGCAGCTAGCTTTGGGGCAAACATCTGCATGAGATGACCTTCTCCCCACACCTTGCCGCATCACCCCAAGCATGGTCATGTGTGCTGCCATGAGGGCGAGCAGTCCTTCACCCTGTCCCCTGCTCCAGAGCAGGATAAGGACACTGCGGTGGGAGAACTCTTCAGATGTCCCAACAATGGGGATAGGGCAGCAGAGACCTTAGGAAGCCCAGCTTCATCTCCATTCCCCGGGGTGCAATAACATCCTGGTTTGAGTCCCCAGCTCAAGAGGGATGAGGAGAAAGTGTAGATGGCCAAGTGGTGGGGTGCCAAGGTACTCAGGGACATGAGGAAAGGCTGAAGGACTGGGCTTGTTGTCCTGGCAAACAGGAGCCACAGCACGCCCCAGTGGCTGCCTGCAGTCCTTGTGGGGTGGTTGCAGAGAGGATGGAAGCCAGCTCGTCTGAGGAGTGCCACACTCCTCATTGTGCAAAAGCCTTCACTGGAAAGCAGTGAAGAGATGACTCTCACCAGATGAAAAACATGGCTGCACAAAAAAATCAAAGGTAAATTAACTTAAGGTGTGTTTACAATATGTGCAGGATTTTGCAATTTACAGGACAGATGAGCATAAAAAGCATTGTATTATGCTTGGAAAATATTTCTGTAATATGATGAAGTATTCTGTCATGCTAAGTACACTACTTCCAGACTGAAAAAATCTTCAAGTTAAGAAGATTAATAAAAAGACAAAGAATGAACAGTTTTAAATGGTATTCATCTCAGATTGGTTCAATTTTGAAAAATAGATACCCTCTTTCTGTCATGTAATGCCTATAAATTACAGAGCATGAAGAAAGCACATTATGAAATATTTATGTTTTATAACTGATGAATCCAAATGCCTGGCATATGTTATCACAGTGTTTCTGCTAATTAGCAATATGTTGGTTTGCTTTGGCTCTTTTACTGAAATAAGAGCCAGCATCTGAGCTTGAGGACTCGTACCAGCTAAAACATCATCTATTTTATCTCACTGTTGCACTAAAACAATTCTTGCTCGAAATTATGCTTCCAGATCATTTTGGAGAGATCTAAATAAAGGAAAAAGCAACTGGACCACTAAGATGTGGTTAGTCATAAGCCACTAGCACCAGAAGAGAATATTAATAAATAAATGGTTTATATTCTTGTCCTAACAAATTATTATTTGAAAAACCCTGAGCCTCCATCATCAGAAAATGATGCTTTAAAATGTTACCTTGAATGTCTCCTGATTAGAGCTGGTTAAAAATAAAAGATTAAAGACAAAATATGCGTAGAAATATTGACTCGTTTTTAGTCTGCTCCTAATGTGAGAAACGGTTGGCAGTATCATAGTGCCAGGTCAAGCACAGAGCTCAGCAAGACTGAGATGTGTTAGTGCTGGGTTTTGAATTAGCAAAATTGTTCTTCTCCTACAAAATACCAAATATACAGAGATATGGTATAAAACAAACAAACAAACAAAACCAGCAAGAAATATTTATTAGGTCTTGTCTCCAAGACATTTTTCTGCTTTAGGCACCTGCCCCTCTAAGAATCACAGAATAGTTTGGGTTGGAAGGAACCTTAAAGACCATCTGGTTCCAACCCCTGCTGAGGGAAACATGGTCCTGCATCCCACTGCCAGCCCAACAGGTGACCCCTGTTCGTGCCCTCCTCTTGGATCCATGGGGAAGGACACCAAGAACTTGGCAAGTGTCCTGGGGAGTCTCTGTGCTCCCTTGTAACTTTGCCTTCAGAAAGATTTAAAACTCGTGGAGGGAAGATACACTCAGGAGCTCGATCCTATTGGTTCATGAAGAGTTAGTATTGTACAACCTGAGTGTCTTCCCAGTGGGAGATGGAGTGGGGTGAGGAGGCTCCTGGGTCCTGCTGTCCTTCACCAAGAAGCCAAAGAGACCCCTGGCCTCCCCACACAGACCACAGGGTACACAGACTTGGAGGCACACAGAGTTTATTTATTTTATACCCATCTGACATCTTTTGTAGAAAAAGGACATTTTTCATCAGATGCCAAATTTGATTTTTTTTCCCACTAAGCCAGCAAATCACTTTCACTTTTCACTAAAACACTTGAGAAGGAAATTAATTGACCAGAATTAGTGCTTCCCTTTTTACTACCACTGCTTCTGTTCATGTTGAAATCAGTTGTCGGTGGCATCAGGTGCAAATTATTTTACACTATAATCTTTCCAAAGTTTTTTTACAATTGTGCTGTTTCTTAGGAAACCAGGACATCACATGCTGTACATGGCAGAGATGCCTAACATGCCACTCTCGCTTTCCTTATTATTGCTTTTCTTTCCACACAGTATTACCAAGAATTTTAGGCACTATCCTGAAGTTTTATCTCTGGTCTTAACTCTGTGTGTAACAAGATATATTGCTTTCTATATTGCTCATTGACCCTTAGGGTTGTATTATCTGAGTATCTCAGAAAGTTCTACCTAATTAAGGATTTTCTCCGAAATCCACCTTTAAACACAAAGGAGATGAAACCTGAAAAGGTTCAGCATACACAGATGGGACACATGGAGAGATTAGATGGAGAAATCATTCCCTCTTTGTGAGACCATAGATGCCATGTGGGTGTGAGGAGGTAAACTGATCTCTAGCCTCATTTCTGTTTTGATTTTTCTTGTGATGTGACTAACCAAGGCACCCAGCTGGCAGAATCCTTGCAATATGAACTACCATTTCTTACCTATTGGCATAGCAATGTCAACTCCATTTCAATTAATATGATCCTACTAGGTGGTAACATTTGGTGGTTGCCCTGAAATAAAGTAAAACCCTGAATTTGGAATATGAAGGTCCCCACTAAGAATTAAAAAAAAAAATAAATAATAATAATCCAGGAAACCAACCACACCAAAATAATAATAATAATAATAATAATAATAATAATAATAATAATAATAATAATAATAATAATAATAATAATAATAATAATAATAATAATAATAATAATAATAATAAATAAAAAACACCACAACACTAGCACCACCAAAAGAATAGCAGCAGTAGAGAGCTATCTCCAGTACAAGTGCACAGATCCAGTCTCGCTGTCTATTTGCCATTACAGTCAATGAGCAGTCTTCTGGCCAACATATCAGTGGAGATAAGGACGGCATTTGATGGATCATATGTCGACCTCATCTATATAATGACTCCCTGGATTCCAAAAACTTGCTCTGCCTTGTCTGCAAAAATGATCACTCTTGCTTAGATGGACACACCCACACTCAGGCAGATGGATTCCATCTTTGTGTCTTCCGTCTTTGAGGGCCTATATTGAGCTGCTTAGGTCACAATTTTGTAGAGAAATGAGAATCAATTGTCTAGTTACACTAAGCTTCACTCTGTAATCTTTTTGAGGCAGAAGAGCAAGTGTTAGTGATAAATCTTGTCTTGCTGAAAGAGAGAGTTAAGCTGGGATTCTTCATGGTGCCTTGGATCATCTCATCTCCTGTATGGTGTACTTAAAATGCAACTTTTCAGTGGAATTGTTGCAGTAGATGCAAGAAACACCAAAAATCAAACACAAGAACAAAGTCAGAACTCTGTGTTCTTTTTTCCAACTTCTGTTTAGTTTAATAAGGTTATTAAATGATAAGCTTCAAGTGTATTGATTTAATTAAGAACATCTATAACCATGTATCAGAACTCAGAGTTCTTGAGCCCCTGAACTCCTGCTTTGAGGTGAACTAGGCTGTCAGACTTACATAACTAAGTACCTGCTCATCTCTTTAGAAAAAGACAAGTACAGTCTTGTTTGGGAAATGAGTACATATAGAAACACAAATGTATCTTTTTCTTTTGTTTATTATTGACTGCATGTAATTCTTTACTGCCTTCACAGTACTTGGAGTACTGGAGATTGTGGGACTCCAGAAGGACTGAAGTCCAGATGAATATCCAAGTGCCATAACGAACTCAAACCTTAGCTCTTTCCTACCAATATTATTCATTTATTTATTTATTTGTCACGCTACTGGCTTCTGTTATGCTGGAAGCCTTCCTTTGCTCCCATGGAAACACTGACACATCCCACATTTAGAAGTAGTGGCCATTTAATAATGTCTGCTCCTTTTCTGAAGAGAATTGCTTGAACCAAGTGCATGGCAAATTAGTCTGATGATTTGATTTCCTTCTTTTTCTGATCTCAGCTAATGATAATGTTTTCCTATGTGGTGACTGACAACATCAATATTTCAGAGGTTCATTTGATGATGGTTACCCCATCTTATTATACTGCATAACTCTGCCCGCTTTACAGTGAGCCAGGAGACAGCATTTGCAATCCATTTTATTACTACTAGCCACTACCTTGTGTAATTAGTGTTCTTACTTAGAAAAAAAACATTTGAACAGACAGCAAGCCAATTTCTCCTTTGGATTAAGAATGTTACAATGAAAAATGTCTTCCTAATCCTTTGCACTCTCCATCCTCTGCTCCTCACTTCCTCAACATTTCCAACCAAAAGTTTTCTAAAGTAGTAGAAAGTCTGTTGCCTTTTAGACTGGAGATTTAGGCATCTATCATAACATTTAGCCTGACTTTATCACCTTTCCAAAAAGACAGGGTTAATATTTATCTGCCTTCCTTTCTCCTCCCTGAAAGCTCTGTGGCTGCCCACATTTCCCACAGGTCATCTCCGTACTGTGAGGGCTAGGATCCTCAGGTCACAACTTCAATGCTTGACCTGAACAGATCTTTGGACAATACTTGGTATGTATTTTTTATACATAGCCTTGCAGCTAGGCACCTCAGCAGCAAGTTATTAGAGTAGAAACGAAGTGAATGCAGTTACAGTTCCTGGAGAAAAGGGGCGTTACAAATATCTCACAAATACATTACAAATTTCTCACAATTGCAAAATGGAAACCATCTTGATGCTTTCAAATGGTCTTTGTGCTAAGATGCTTTATTTGGTCTCTAGCTCATCAGTTCATCTCTCTCCCAATATTCACTGTATTTTTGTTGTTGTTGTTATGTTCTATTCTACATGACCCACTTTCCAGGAGCTCAAAACAAACACATGATAGACAGCTCTGTTTTCTGCTACTGCTGAGGTCCCTGTCCCCATTCCTGTTGCTGCCATCATTACCAGGGACAGGAGAGACTGTGGCAGGGCCAGTCACAGCTGTAGTGGTGGAAGAGGCCAGGACATCCTCTGTGCCAGTCTCTGGTTAGCAGTTCTTCACCTTCCAGAATGAGCTTCATGCCCTGGAGGACCAAGGATTTTGTAATGCCAGTTTTGTCGTGTTTTGTTTCAAAGGTGTAAAAGCTGATGGGCCACCTACAGCCTGCATTTCCAGTGTGTTGACTAGGAAAGCTTATTGAGCTCATATATAGCATTTCTTATCCATGTATCTATGAGAACTTATGGAGCAAGTCAAGCATCATTACCCTGAGCTAGAATAACTCAGGCACCAGTAAATTAATTTGACCAGTACTGACTATGTGGCCACTGTCACATGGAGGAGGCATGAGGCATGACTCAGTGTCCTGTCAGTGATTGAACCTTTGTAAGGGGACTAAACAGCACTGAACGATGATCAGCAGTTGCTCCCTTCTTTGTCTGCCAGCCCCACTGAAGAGGAATGAGACAGGCAAACACAAAGGGGACCAGCAATGGCAGGATGGCTTCGTCAGTAAACTTATGTCCATATGATGTCACTGCTGAGCATATTCATGCCCTGCAGGAATAATGGTTAATAATGTTTCCTAGCCTGGTCCTGTGGCTGTTTTCTTCTTGTTGTTTTGTCAGAGTTAGACTGAAAATTCCTTGTTTTAAGGCCCACAACTTTCTGTATTTGTGCAGCACTGTGCAAATAATAAATAATAATAAACCTATAGCTAAGATTATAAGCCAAATCTGCAATAGTAAAAATCTCTGCTATCAAGCAGTACTAAGCAAATAAATAAAAAATTGTAGGTCTTGGAATGATGTATATGTCAAGTGGGACAATATGGAAGAAACACAGCCTAATAGGTCATTAATGAGCCAAAACAGGATCCAAAATATGTGGGATCTTTCTCTTCAGTTCAGATTGGGCTGTGTTGCTTGACCCACAGCAGAAGTAAACCTCATTAACCTGGTTAAGCAGGTCTCACAAGCCCACCACATTTGTGCAGGAAAAGTAAGACGTTATAGTCCTAAACATATAAAATACTGCCACAGAAGGAGGGCTGTGACTTCAGTAGCACTTCATCCTGCTGGAGCACAATCAATTTAGCAGTGTGCAGTCATGAAATGGTCATCCTTATTTCTGCAATCAGAGAACATTAAATCTTAATTCCTGCTTATCCAATTGTTAATAGAGTTAGCACCTTACAGAAGCCCATAATGAATCACAGCTGTTTGAAACTGTTCCTGGGAATTACTTAAATTAACATGAAATGGAGGGGAAGCCACTCTTGCATTTAGCTCATTGGGAAAGGAAGAACCTAAACCAATGAAGAGGCAAGAAATTTATAGATAACCTTCCGCTGATCTTGACGACAAATTTTCCTGAAAGCCATCCATCCTTTGCTGGCACAGCACTGAGAAAGTGCAACATCCCTGTCCCCCATAACCCCTAAAAATGAATAAAGGAAAAAGGCTGGAAATGGGCAATCTTCCCTTTTCTCTACCTGTACCCAACAGCATCTTGGTCCACCTGGTGGCCAGGAGACTTGCTGGAGACTCTGGGAAGAGAACTTTATGCTCTGGATGCCTCCTCACAGCCTCGCATTTCAGAAGTAGAGTAACCCAATGGACCATGTCAGGAATTTGGCTAAAAATGTCCTTATGAAAACCTAAAGCTAATTACCATGTAAACTGTTACTCCAAGCAAGTTTATACTAAGCCTTGGCAAATTACTGAGCAGCTGCAGTAAAGCAGCAACACGGCATTAAGCTGTTAATGCAGAACTGATCCAGTATGTTTTGCAGGACCAGTCCTGGGAGAGGCAGACCCACGCTGGCTGGCTCTACCGAAGCTCAGCAGGGACCAGTCATTTTTGTTGCTCCCTGGCTTTCTACACACCTGCACAAACCATTCTGCATGACTTACATTACCTTTGGTAATTTCCTGCCTTTTTCAAAACTAGTCAGACCTACTCTTGTGTGGGGGATGGTTACCTGAGCCAGCCAGGACTGCTCCCTGTGGAGCAGCTGAAATCTATTCCTGGACCTTGAAACCTGTTCATTTATATGCCCTGTAATGCCTCTACTTGATCAGTGAGTAACATGTTCTCCAGTAAAATGCACTCCTAAAGAAAAGCCCAGAGCACTACCTTGTAACAATAGCTGAAGCACCAAACCAGTGTCAAAACACACTAGCTCCTTTCTGCCCCCCCAGCCTACCAAAATCCTGCACAGAAGGCACTGTATGACTGAAACTTACGCTGGCACTCTTTAGAAGGACAACATATTTAATTAGTCCTTTCTGTAGATGAGGGAATCAGGCTGGGCCAACTCTGTAGGAGCTTCCCCTGTGCAGTAAGTAACTGTATTTCAGCGATAGCTCTCTTCCTCTAAGGTATGGGTTTACTTTCTAAGTCTGGGTCACCAGTACGTGCCCTTGGATGACATAAAGGGACTTATAAAAGAGATGGAAAGCAACTTTTTGCCCAGTCAGATAATGACAGGACAAGGGGGAATAGTTTTAACCTAAAAGAGGGAAGATTAAATCAGATGTTAGGAGGAAATTCTTCACTCAGATGGTGGTGAGGCCCTGGCACAGGCTGCCCAGAGCAGATGTGGGTGCCCCGTCCCTGGAGGTGCTCAAGGCCAGGCTGGATGGGGCTTTGGGCAACCTGGGCTGGTGGGAGGTGTCCCTGCCATGGCAGGGGGGTGGAGCTGGGTGGGCTGTAAGGTCCCTTCCAAAACAAACCATTCTGTGAATCTGTGATTCTATGATGTGGCTGCGCGACTCCTTTCCTTCTTGTGCCCTGGTTTCCTTATGCACAAGCTGGAGAGAGCATGTGTGCATTTCAATGAGGTCTTTTAATTGGGACAATTAGGAACTGGCCGTAAGATTTGCTGTAGATCTTTGTCTCTGCAGGATTGGGCCCAGATGAACATACGTGTTCTTGTAGACTTTGCCTTTATTGTGGTAATACAGGAAAGAAAACAACCAAACAAAAACACAATTTTTATCTTTCTAAACAAACTATTTGCTTCCAATTTTAAAAAAGAAATGACTTTAAAAAGCTTTTTTGTTTGTTTATTTTGTGGGCAACTTATATGACTTATTTAGAAGAATAAAATCCTTTCCATCTTCCTTATCATCCCATATGCTCCACTTTCTGACATCTAAATGCTGCAATTCGAGCATCCTCAGCACCAAACAACACAATGCAAGCTCACTCGCTCGGTCTTATTTTTCACTAGAAGCTTAGTATTTCGTTCCTTGGAACTAAAACAAAAATAGCAGAATAACACCTCTAGAACACGATTGAATGTTACGTTGTATGTTTTAACAATACTGGCTGCATATAGTGGAAAACTGACTGCACATCCCTTCTCTGGACATGTGTCCTTCCTGCTCTGTGTATAACATAAAAAACATTAGAATTTTGCTAATTACTTAAAGTCATGGGATAACTCATCAAAATTAACAAAGGAATTTCACGTTTTGTAAAGTATATGGAGCATCATCAAAGATGTGTCAGGTCATACAAATCTAGTCAGGTGAAAGAAACAAAATGTTTCTCATCAATTATATACAGGTTTATTAGAGCAAGTTGTCATGTTTTAAATGTGCAATGGTTTCACAATTTCCTTTTTCTTTCCATTCTCATTAGTGTGGCCTCATGATAACCCAAAGCAGCTGTTAAAAAACAAACAAACAAACAAACAAACAAACAAAAAATCTCTACAAATGAACAACTATAAAAATATGTGCTGTATAAACTACAGGTTACAATTACAATTATGTGAAAAAGAAAAACAACAACAAACAAACAAAACTCGGTATTTACAAAAATGCCTGGAATCCAAATAGTCCAAAGTCATTTTATTGATTTAATTACAGAAACAGAACACTCATGGAGTACATTTACACTGACAAGCCCCAAGTGTAAGCCTAGGCTTTGTAACATACTTGGAAGAAACTGAAAATTATAATTTTGAAATGGTTTACTCTTTTTATTTATTTGTCATTACCCTGCTTAGTTTTATGATCAGTATTATTGTACATTTGTTTTCTCAGCATCTTCTCTGTTTGAATAAAAAGTGTAGTAGAAAAATAATTCAGCAAACATGAAAATTCTGTCAGTGCAGCTAATTGTTTTTGAATATATATTTTATGTACAGAGAAAGTAGTAACACAAATATAAAACTAGGCAAAGAGTAGTGTACTTAACTTGAAACATTTGCAATTTCAGTATTTGTGAATTATCGACTTGTGAAATATATGCAGTATATACAATGTGCTCAAATACACTCACACAACACCACTGCATGCGTCTTTTGGACTAAAATATGCTTTCATTGTCATATACCTTCACCCATAACTGGTGAGAACTGTTGTCATACCCATGTCAAAAAGACAGCCTGCTAAATAAAAGCCCTTCCACCATGCTATCCTTTTGGTTCTAGTGTTTTGGACACCACCAACAAAATACTAGAACAGATTGCTCTCCCGGAGAGCAGAAAATGCTGACAAGAAATGTAGAGAAAAGAGCAATGATTTTCTTTTGTGACAACAAAAATCCATTTTTTTCTTTTAAGTTTTTATTTTTGAGCCATATTCTTCGTACTTCTTTGCCTGGAATAGTCAGTGATACATCTAGCAGCTCCTGAAGCAAATGATGGGTTGAATATGGTCTTATCTGTCTCTAGCTCTATTAATTTCTGCTACCATTACTGAGAGAGGCATGCGGCCAGCATCATCCTCAGTAAAAGCTATAGTTGCAGCCCCTTATGTTTCTCCTCAAGCAATTAGCAAAGGAATCTTGGTTGCCTGACTTTGAGGGAAGGAGGGCAAAAAAGAAATGTGCTGCTGAGGTTCCTGCTGTGCACATGCCCCACAGCTCTGTAGGGCCAGCTGGAACCATGCCTGGAGTCCTGCATAGTGCCGGGGGAACGACTGGATTTCAGGACCCAGACAGCTGAGGAAAATGGAGCAGATGGGTAGGTAGAAGAGAGGAAGAACATCATGCAGATGCCCACTGAACACCACCAGGTCTCTTTTTGGTTTCGCTACTCTAAATGCAGAACATCTCAAAGAGGTCCTCAGGACTTTGAAAACTCTGCAGAAATTATTCAAGGAGCTTCAAAATCCGGTCCCCAGGTAAAGCACAGTCTCCACAGAAAGACACAACAGGATTATTCAGAAGCTGTAGACGCTATGTTTGGCTTGGCATGCATTGTAGTGAAGACAAGCACACTTTGAATGCTTGATTAATAGTAAATGTGATGTGGTGCCTTTATTGCAGTTTACCGCTGTTTTCACAGCCTACATTGTCATGACCTGCCACAAATAAATAAATAACATTGACAATTTTTACATATTTCCAGAAGATTTGCAAGCTTGATTCCCAAATCTGTGTCTTGGAATGTACTGATTCTGCAGCCATTACCAAAGAGCAACATCCCCCCAAATTTATGGAGCTATTTTACTTAAAGAACAAAAGTGGCTCAATTCTAGCTGTTTTTGTGAACAAACAGACAAAAGATATGATTCTTTCCCACAAAGCAAACATTTCTGGTAGTCAAGATGAGTTTTCTTGGTGCTGAGCTAGTCATAGCTTACCATACTAATTTATCAAAATATCTTTTTTTAATAGTTAAAAAAATTAAAGGTAGGTGTAACAATACAAACAAAATACCATATAACTTCCACCAACATGAGGGGAAGAAGAAATGTCACTCTAAAAATCAAACTCCACAATCCACATGCAGACACTGACAGCAGTTACAGCTTTTCCTTCTTAAGTGTTGTTACATTTTGTCATTAAATGAGAATTACTAACATTCTGAAATTGCTTTAATGGATAAAGCAGTGTGATCAATGAGATTCCCAATAATTTAGAGCCTGTCTAATCATGTTCCTTACCTGGTCAGTCTGGACTTTCTTCCAACTCCTTCCTGTTTGTGTTTAAGACTAAAGTGTGATCTTACTTTTATCATCTTCTTCCTCTGTGTAAGAAGTTTTAGGCATCAATGCTAGAGAGCGGGGTTATCCCAAAGTATGTTAACTCTGCTATTTTTACTGCTGTGAGCAAGCAAACAATGTGCTTATTTTAGAAACAAAAAATACAATGAATAATAAATTCTATTTAGAAAAATAATTGCTTTATTATTGTCATGCCTTCCTGACGAGTTGCCAAGTCCCAGATACCTTTCATACAATAATTTACAGGCTGCAGAATAGCTTATTGAGCAAGGCAGAGCATTTTTTCTTGGGGCCATCTCAGCTGTTCCTTGCTGCCACGACCTTGACCCTTGGCCAGCTTGAAGTGCTCTGCCACAGCCTTCCCGAGTGCTGCCAGCAGGCTGTGGGGACTGCCTGCCCGGTGTCTTCTCAGGTGGGAATGGGGATGAAGCTGGTCGATTTCGAGTGGGGTGACTCCCTCCAGGTGTTCAAGCTGTGGGTTGGGCTCCTGTTGTTGGTGAAAGAAGTCTGTCGCCTGCTGTTGCTGTTCGAATCTTCCTTACTCAGCGTTTGCTTCACTTTTTGGCAGCAAGGGAAGCTCTGTATGCAGTCTTGCAGGAGATGCCCGCTGAAGAACATGTAGATCCACGGGTTACAGCAACTGTTCAGGCTGGCCAAGAGAGCAGTGACTGTAGTAGCAGTGTTTTCAGAGTCTGGGGGGGGAAACAAAGGGGTTTAACCATCAAAGGAACATGCTCAGCCTTCAGTCAATTGCTTTACTAACTCTTTTTTTCTTTTCTTTTGCAGTTGCTGAATAATCCCAGTTCTATGAGGTAGTGACTTCAGCAACGGTATTTGAAACAAATACGGGTATAATCAGGAAAGTTCCTACTTATGCTAAGCTTACATTGAAGTCAATGGGAATTTTTCTGAATAGACTTCAGAAATCCGTGACAGAAGTATGGGGCAATCCAGCACAGCCCACAGGCACGGAATAATGCTTTAGCCCTTTTCCACTGGTGTTTATCCATGTGTTGATAAGTCTGTGCTTATATTTTAATAACAGACTTACTTTTTTACAGTTTTTATTCAGATTTTTGCTTAAAAAAAACGGTTACTGTGGGAAGCAACAGCAAAATTCCCACAGCTTTCTCACTGCTTTCAGTAACACAGGGTTTTGCTGGGTACATTTGCACACTGAAATTTGTTCAGAGGTTGAACAAATGTTACCGAAAGAACAAATGGAAGTTAGCACTACGCCACTGAACAGTTACGCTGTGCTACTTTTTCTAATTAGTTAAATTATCAAGTACTGTAAATATATGGTGGAATCAATTATTAGTGAGCCCTCTTTGTAAAGACTGAAGCACCACAGAAGTACAATTGCAGTGCTGTACAGTTCCATCAGATTTAAAGCATCTCTTCAAACAAACCCACCAAACAGCCTTATGTTCAAACAGCCCTGCATTTCTTTCTATGATTTTTGAGGTACGTAAATAAATAAATAAACATCTGGTTGTCTACTGCAAGCATTTATTTCTCTGTATAAACCTGCATCCTTGACTTTAGTTCTGTAGTAGGGGCAATCAGTGCTCTCAATGCAGTAAGTGATAATTTGGGTATATTTACAAATTAAAAAAATAATAAAAAATTATGACTTCCAGCGTTTTGATTTGCACCTTTCTCCCTGTGAAGAACCTGGGTGTATGTTACCACGCTGCCTGTCGTGCCTCATGCAACAATTTGAAGCTCACCAACTATCTCCAGCCGGATTTAACAGCGGGACAGGCATCCCCGAACCAGTCCCCACCGTGCCGCGGCAGCCGGTGGATGGCAGAAGGAGATGCTGGGGGTGCCCCGGAGCAGGGAGTGGGACGGCAGGGGGGCACCCTGGGGGCAGGAGCCCGGCTCCCCCCTCCGAAGCCTGGCCGGTGCCGGCAGGACGGCCCCGGGGGCTGCAGCAGGGCCAGCCCCGGGGGTCGGGACGGCTGATCCCGGGTCGGGACGCCTGATCCCGGGTCCCCCTCTCGCCCCCCGCCGCCACCTACCGAGCCACGGGAAGCGCTGGTCCCAGACGGACCACATCTGGATGGTGAAGAAGGGCGCCCAGCAGACGACGTACGCCGAGACGATGACGAAGGTCATCTTGACGGTGCGGATCTTGGCTCGGGAGATGCTCCTGACGCTGCTGACACAGGGGGCGAGCAGCAGCCCCCGCCGCGGGGCCGGGGCTCCCCCGCCGCCGCCCCCCGCCCGCCGCCCGCCGCCCGCCGCCGCCGCCTGCCCCGGGCGCGCCTTGCCGCGGGCGTTGCGCCAGATGTGGTAGCAGATGAAGCCGTAGCAGGTGGCGAGGATGAGGACGGGCGCGACGAAGATGCCGCCCGTGATCCAGGTGACATAGGCGCGGGGCCCCCAGGGCATGATGAAGTGCGCCCAGCAGTCGTAGACCCGCGAGCCGCGCTCCACCTCGCTGAGGGAGAAGATGAAGTACTGCGGGGTGCTGAGCAGCAGGCTGAGCGCCCAGGCGGCCGCGATCATGCCGTAGGAGCGCTTGGTGGGCTGCTGCAGCGTCTTCAGCGGGTGGCACACGGCGATGTAGCGGTCGGCGGTCATGGCCACCAGCATGTACGCCGAGGCGAACATGCCGAAGACCTGCAGGTGCTTGACCACCCGGCACAGCCCGTCGGGGCCGTGGAAGCGGTGCGTGACCTCCCAGCAGAGCTGCGGCAGCACCTGGAAGAAGGCCACCACCAGGTCGGCCAGGCTGAGGTGCCGGATGAAGAGGTGCATGCGGGACGCCTTGCGGGGCGTGCGGCGCAGCGCCAGCAGCACGCTGCCGTTGCCCACCACGGCCACGGCGAAGGTGACGGCCAGCACGGCGATCTCCAGCTTGGCCAGCTCCTCGTCGCGCCCGAACGGGTCCCAGCCGCCCAGGCTGCCGTTGGGGGACCCCGACCAAGCCTCCTCGGGGCTCGGGCTGCTGCTGCTGCTGCTCCCTCCGCCGCCCTCCGCCGCCCGCCAGCGGCTGCCGTTGCCGGGGGGGGAGCCCCCAGCCCGCGGGGAGCCGGTGCCGCCCGCGAGGCGCATGGAGGGGGCTGCGCCGCCCGGCTCGGCCCGGCTCGGCTCGGCTCGGCTCGGAGCGGCCCCGCACGGCCCCCGCTGCCCGCCCAGAGGCTCCGGCGGTGCGGAGCCGAGCGGGGGCCCCGGGCCTTTATCCCCCGCGGCGGGAGGCGAGGCGAGCCGGCAGCCGCCGTGCCAGTGGCTGCCCGCCGCCTGACGCCAGCCCCCCGCCGGCCCGCCCCGCCTCGGCCCCGCCGACAGCCCGCGGGCAGCCCCGGGGGGACGGGGGACGGCCGGCGGGGCCGGGAGGGAGGCAGGGATCCTCCTTCCCCCCGGCAGGGATGCAGGGAGGCTTCCTCGACGGCAGCCGTCCCGCAGGGCAGCCCGCTCCGGCAGGGAAAGCCGTCGGCGTGAGCTTCGCTCTAAGGAGATGCTCGGAAAAAAAAACACCCCAAAACCCAAAATACTCTCAAGAAACCAACCCCCAAACTCAAAAGCTGTGGCACAGAAAATGTGGCTGTGTGAAGTTCTCAGTAAAGCTCCTTCTCTAAAGGTGCCGTTCTTCCAAAATCCCTTATTTATTTATTTACTTATTTACTCTTATTTACTTACTTACTTTGTGAACAGCTCAGGGCACGATTCACGGCTTGGTGCCTGTTCCCTGCTGCACCGTGAACATTACCAGAGGTACTGGTAAGCATCCGTTCCAAACCCGGTTTCTGGGCTGATTTGTGGTGAAGTCAAACTACTTTACATTATGGTGTCGAAAACTTTGTCAGTCGAACACATTCCCACACGGCGTCCCAGCTTTTCAACAGCAGTTCCAAGACATCACCTTAGCTATACACTGTATTACACCCAGGAAACCTTATGAACCACACAGCACATTAATGTGTGTGATTGCAGGTCTCAGGTCAACTACCGAAGGAATTCAATGCCTCATACCACAGATCTCACAACACACAGCTGCCAAGTACACAGCATCATGCCCTGCCGTAAGACCTGCTGGAGGTACTGCCTCTGCCTCCAGCAGGCTTTACAGGAGCTGGACACTGCATAAATGAATGTTGTGATTAGGGAAATTGTGCTAACAGCTTTTCTACTGTGCAAACCACGTAAGTATCATAAAGCTCTGTTCACTACTGAGTATGTCATTTCTGCAATAGAAACCATGAAAGTTTCAGGTGTGACAAAGACATCCCTACAACAGCCAGACAATAAAACAAGGGTGGTCATGCTGAGTACTGAGAGTTTGTCAAGCCCACATCTTCTCAGAGAGGTCCCTCTCCAGCCCATATTCATTTCATCCGGGCAATGCTTTTAAGAGTGTTTCCAGAGGAAAAGGCTGAAAACTTGCCTCAACATCATTGCACAAGGCTGCGCTTGGTGACCATAGGCAAGGTTAACATGGAATGGATGCTGATTTTTGCTGTCAGACAGAAGTGACCCAAGGATAGTCATTATACTTTCTTTCCCCAAATTAGTCAATAATCATGTTTTTATATATCTAACCAGGCTGTTGCAAATTTGTTGTTTCTACTGATCTAGGTAATTCTGCAGAGGGTTTTATTTATATTTAGTACTGCAAAAATGTCCTTCTGCTCCAAATATTAAGTATATTCAGGGCCCCTGAGGTTTCTATACTAGTGTAATTGGGGTCTAGACTGCTTCTGCTTTCTGAATTCTAACAGTATCTGTGTGTAGATGGAAGTCACGGATAAAATGTTGTTCAAATTAAACAAGGAATCAGTGTAGTTTTCAGTCAAAGTAGCTGCCCTTTATTAAGCTGAAGCCAAGTAACGCTCCCCTATCTGACCAGACATGGAGAGAGCTCCTCTGCCCACAGAAAGCTGTAACATGGAGAGCAACTTGGGGAAAAGCAGCTAACAGAAAACTTGTAGAACACCCTTCTAAAAAGAAAAAAAAAAAAAATACATCGTTGGGAAGACTGCTAGATGAAATGAACATCTTAACCCTGTGATTCACCTGGAGCTCAGCTTGGGACTAAAGACTCAGGAAAGAAAATTGAGGTTGCCCTTACAGGAAGCGTTCGTTTGTACTATGCATGCACCTTTCTACTAAAATGCCTAAAGATGGCAAGGATTTGTGGCTTACTCTCGGCAGGCATACACGTTTCTGCAAAAATGCTGAAAGGTTGCCAGACATCTTTCAGTATGTTGAATTCATTAATGACTGAATGGCTTATACAAAATACTCCAAAATGTAATTGGAACAGGACCTGGTTTGCTGCCAAATGTAGCTGTTTTCTGTTCATATATTGTGGTGGTGGTGGTGACTTTTGCTGCCTTTCGACAGTCCTAGGCTCTTCTTCCAGGGCTAGAAAACAATGCTTTGAGCAAGCCAAAGTCTCAGGATTTTAATCCTTGGACATTGGTGATGATTTGCATTTTCAAGCGAAGTTTTTCACCAAAGTGTAAGGGGGTTTCAGTGTAATCTTCTTCAGAAAACCTGACAGTTTTGAATTGTAGCTGCTCATAGTCAAAACAGGATTGTCTGCCAGGTTCATAAAGAGTTGCTCAATTCATTAGAGTTTCAAAGAAGCAATATAAGAAAAAAGAAAAAAAAAAAGTCAAGCTCCTCATGCAGGATACGGGTTAAGGCACTGCTAAAAAAAGGAGTCCTGGTTGTTTATAGAGGACTCAGCCATTCTTTTACATAGCATGTAAAGCCTCTACACAGATAGAAAGAGTTGTCCCTGTCACCTGCCTCCCCGTTCTAAGCATCCTCAGTGCTCTTTTATGCAGGCACTGCTTAGTAACTGAGGATGAGTGTGATAGCCATTCCCAAAGCCACAAGAGGTGGAGGTGCTGCAGACCCAACCTGTCAAATCAGAGCTGTGGAAACCAAGCATGGGAGAAAGCCTGTATGGTAAAAAAAGGGCTGCTGAAAGCTGGGGGCACCAAGGATGCTCCATCCATTCACCATCCACAGGAAGGAAACATCACCCGAGGGAGACCGGACATGTACATCTAGCTACAGACAGGACATCTACGTACAAAGGCTGGAGCTGTCCCAGGCTTCTACAGAAAAACTGGAATAGGGAAAAGAAAGATGCCTACTGCCTTGTAGATGCTTCCAAGGTGGGGTGGCTTCTCAGCCAGAGCTGTTAGACAGCTGTGTGGTCTGGGACTCAAAGTATCCCCCCCAAAACATGACATGTTTATAACACGAGTTAGTCTAGTTTGTTGGTTACCAGAGCCAAACTAAGAGGAGAATTACCCCCAGAGCACCTTCAAAACAGAACAGAAGTCTGAATTTAAGGTTCTGGGAAGTTTGTTGTACCAGACTGAGAAATGAGTAAGACAGGATAAACTCCCTCTCTGGAAAACATGGAAAAAACCCACCGCACTAGACAGACCTTCAGGAGTAGCTCTTAGGATTCAGTTTGCGAAGGCCCATTTCATTGTTTGGAAATATTTAAAAGTGGCCAGGAAACACAGAACCTTAAGATTACGCTCCAGTCTGTCTGTCTGTCTGTCTATTGTTTATTAACTGAAAGATTCAAATTCTAGTATTTTTGCACATATGAAATTGTGTCTGGCTATCCCTGTCATATTGTTTCTCTCTTCCCACAAGGGAGGTTGAGCATGACACTCAAAGCAGCATTTCAGAGAGGCCTGTACAGCTAAACGTCACTTGCAGAACCAGCGAGTTACCCTCCCTGCTCTCCTTGCCTCCTTCATTACGGTCTTGCTGACCTGGCTGATAGCAATCGGGATCCTTGGGAGTCAGAGAGTTCAGCCATTCCCTACAGAAATGTTCATCCAGCAGCTCCTGGCCTGTCTGGATATCAGGGTAGGACAGGAAAGCGGCATCTGGGGGCCCAGTGAGCCCTTGCATGTTTATAATGAAGCACCAGAAAATCGTAGTGCAAGCACCTGCCTTTCCCCACTGCGTCACGTCGTTCAGACTTTCAGCATATCCAAGGTATAATAAGAGCTATCTGAGACAGTTTAAGTAGACCCTCAGGCAGCAATCTCTCCTGTAATCTGAAGGATTAAATTCATAGGGGCATAAATCCACTGAATCGTTCGATGCTGTCATTGGCAGAAAAGGAAAATTTAAGACTGAGTTTTCTCATGTTGCCTAAGCATCTACCTTGTGAAGTGGTATAATCTTAGGCTTTCCAGACCTGAAAGAGAATTAATATACATTTTGCACTTTCACAGATACTGCAAGAGTTTTTGCTTTAAGCGCATAATCAGTAGTTTTATCTCTCAGTTCTCTTATTTCAGAGAAGTTAAAGGCTCTTGTTGACGATTTTTCATACGCCTTGAGCCAGTTTTTAAATTACTCCTCTCTAAAGTTTCATAAAAACATATGCTTCAGGTCTCCAGCAGGTCTGATAAATGCTTCCATCTGTAACCCACTATTTGTAACACTGTGTTAACACCTACCTTATGCTTTTTTACGCCTTTTATAAATTTTGATGCATCTAGGGGCAATTTAATAATGATTTTTGTGTTCTCTTCTAGTTAACATACACCAAGCCAAGCTAAGGGAAAATATTTTATAAAGTTTGGTGGCAAGAATAATAAGTAAAAGTGAAGTGAAATGAATGTTCTTGGGTATTCACGTAGTTTCTTCTTAGAAAACACTTGATGTACTGAGATGTGACTCTCAAAAACATGTAGTAAAAATTATCTTCAGGCATTTAATATAGCAGGAAGGAATACAGACCATCTATGCATGGCACACTATTTCAGAGGGATTTAACTGAAACTGACAATGACACTATCAACTGATTCTAGGAAACTGTCCAAAATATTTGTGTAGAAGCTAGTTCTTGTACAGAGTAGCCTTATTTATCCCAGTACTATGCCAAGAACTGAAAGCTTACGTTATTTGAGGATAGTCTGGCAGAGTGTTACTGCTTCGTAATTGTAATTGAAAGATGCAGGCACTTATCATGTATGGAATAAATGGAATAATGCTTTTGTTTGTGCCAATGCACATTTTAGTAGCTCTCCTTAAGAAACACGTTCTAAAGCAGTCCAAAATTAACTGGTTTTGAAATTGCATATGTCAGCAGCCATGTGGTGATCGTTTGGAAGAGTTTGCTGGTATGGGATATTGGTGATCAATGCAGGATACTAGTGCAGCTATTAAGGTAAAGAAAACACGGCTCCAGTCTTTTGTACTGAAAATATTGTTGTAGCTGCATTCTCACAGGCTTGATAGTTCAGGACAAGAGGAGGTCCAAATTCCAGCTAGTCTTGTGGATGTTTACGGGGCATTCATTTTTCCAGTTTCTGCAGAATGCTCTATGGGATGGCCCTCTTACTATGAGCCACAATCTGGAATGGAACTAGCTACAACTGTTTTTGTCAAAATGCACTTTCGGTAGAATATTAATTTGCCAAACTTCGGTTTTTCATGGTGGTCTGTGTAATGGCTTTGGTAGGAACCTTCTCCTCATTCCAGTTCACATTACTGGTGAAAACATCAAAGGCTGATGAAGAAGGAAAGAAATATTGATATGCCCCAGGGGTAATTTTTAATTATTCCCATATTAAAGGTGGAATTTTCCAAAGCTACTATATTGGCATGGTGCTTTGCATCACCAACGGAGGAAGCCTCTAGAGAGGAGCAGGATGCACAGTCCATCTGGCTGAGTCAAACTTACACTTGATGCTATCCGGGTTTTGATCATGGCAATCTCTGTGCCTCAGAGCAGGTCACTGAAAAAAGGGCTCCAGTCCATGAATGCCACAGAACTACACAAAACTTTGATAATTGTATGGACTGGCAAATGCTTCTTCAAATCCGAACAGACATAAAAAGCCCTTTAACCTGAGCTGTAGCAAGTACCATGTTCTACACGCAGAAGAAGCAAATAGCACATTCCCTAGTTGCTTCCAGTGTGTTTTCACTTATCTCATCTGCTTCTTATCCCATCTGCTGTCCCTATCCAAGCCAGCAACAGGCTGGCAATGCAGACAGCACAGACTCTCCTCTGCTCAGGTCCTTCCAGAGATAATAAAAACAAAAATGATGTTGGGGAGCAGAAAGAAGGATTTGGCATTGAATGGCATTGTCAAAAGAGAAGAAAGCTGAAAGACAAAGCAGGGAGGTTACTGGATTTCTGAGCAGTGTCTGTAGGGTAATGTGTGGAAATGTGAAAACGGGATGCAGACAGGGTGAGGAGCACCAGGCACTGGAAGAGCAGAGAAGCCCCAGCACCTTGAACTTAGTTTCTCACATGGGTGACATAGGTTTGGGGGCTGGAGAACACTAGAAGAAGCAGAGAGGAAAATGGAGAATGAGAAGTGCAATTTAAATGGTGCATTGAGTATCTTGGCTGTTTTTGTTGTTGTAGTAGTTGTTGTTTTTATTATTATTATTTTTATTATTGTTGTTGCTGTTGTTGTTATTTGCTTGTTTGTTTGTTGTTTTGTTTCTAGATGCCTATGGGTAGAGAATGACACTCAACAGTTTTGGGTGAATCTATGGCAAGATTTCTGTGTAGGTATTTACAATTTGCGAGTTAAATTGTACCATGACAAGTACTTCCATGGGGAGAGTTTCCTGATGTTAATTACTACAGTTTAATGTCCCTTTGGGGTATTCTCACTGTAAACTTTAAATAAGCATGGTTTATCATTTGCACTCCAGACAAGCTGTCTGCCTCGCAGTTTTAAGCAGTCTCTCCTTGCACTTCCCTCACCTTCATATGTACCAACTCTGTATCAGATAACATTTCACCAGTTCCTTTTGTGAACACAGGAAAATCTGCATGCTTCTAGGAGAAAGAAGGATAACAAAGCAAGAAATTTTAGGGAATAGGAAGTGCTAAAAAAACAGGTAGCATGTCAAGAGAGGAGAAGCACTCCATGAGATACAGCCAAGCTCTAAGCCAAAATGTGTAATTTTATGTCCAGTGGATAAACATTTTTCAATGGTTTCTTGGTAAGTTTTGGCATTACATTGTCATTAGCAGGATTAGTAATCCATGTGAAATGACTTGTCTGGACTACAGAAAATAGGTTTTCAATTTTATTTTTCTGCCACCTATACAGGAAGAAACACAGGTGCTTGGAGTAGAGTAGCTAGGTGCAGGTCACATACAGAGTGTGCAGATGAGTATAGGAAATTTTAAACAGAATTCTAGAGTTAGAGGCCAGCACACAGAGATTTATTGAATTTTTCTTAGGCTTCTAGGAGGATTTGTATTTGGACCTTTTCAAAGGCAAAAGAGAAAAAGCTTTTAATTGCATTTGCTAAAACCACAAATGAAATCTTCCTAGAACCGATCCTAGAACTGATGGAAGGCTTCTATCAGTCTTTGTTCCCAGTGTCCTCCCGTGAGTGTCTTCTGTATCATTTACCAAAAAGCAAATAGCAGTATTTCATACTGCTTGTGATTTTCTATGAAACCTTTCCTACTGGTATGAAAATCACCTTGTTACACACTTAATCGAAGGAAGTCCTGGGAATTATCAGGAGAGAATGAATAATGAAGATTGCAGTTCATGTACAAATACATGAACTAGTAATGATTTTGTTCATAATTAACCTTCAAACATTGTACAAGTTAATTTCAATACATTATAACCACAGGACTAGCAGTAAAATATCCGATCTCTTTGTGCTCAAGTTCTTGGTGAGGTCAGAGCATGAATAAATTAAACAAGCCAAATGAAAGGAAAAGTATTAACCTTACAGACTTTACATTTAAGTCATCTACTGTTACTTTATTTCAGTCCTTCCTGTCCTCTGTCTACAACATTACAAGCCATTTAGATTTTATTTTTAACACTTATGTGAGAATCGTGATTTTTCTCCCCTTCTTTCAACCTGAATAATATGGGTCACCTCTATCTTATTATCTCGAGTGAGTTCAATGAAATGTTTGTTCCTGTTTTGAACAACTCAGCATCCTTCATCCCCTTCTGTCATTGCCACTGCCACTGTCACCACCATCACCATTATGAGAGGAGATCCAGGTGAAGAAGGTGGTCTGATCTTCCCTGGGAGGCTGACTCTGTTATTTTGGGGCTGCTGGAGTTCTTTTCCACAGAACACTTCTGTTCTCCATCCTATTTCCAGTAAAGTGATTCAACTGCCTATTCTGTTTATGGTTACTGCCAACATTTATAATTTATTCCTTTTTAATATTCACATTGTTTGGTTCTAGTATTACTGAAGTATTAATTCTCAAATTGACTAAGATGAGTATGCTGCCGTTCTTAGTCCTTGGACATGGTACAATGTCTTTCTTTAGCTCTTGTTGGAGTACAGCTCCTACTTGTGTGTGGCTCAATGCAGAACCCTTCTAATAAAGCCTTTCCTTCTGGTTCTTCATTATTTCCTGGTGCATAACAACAATTTCAGAGTTACAGAACTAGCAGACACCATAGCAGCAGAAATCAGCAGCTTTGTAAAGAAGTCTGTTCTGGCCCATTCCCTAGAGAAATTAAAAACTTTTAGGTAGCTACAAAAGATAACAAAAATCGGCAAGTGGCAAAGAAAAGTTGCTTAAAATGGGTTTTCAAGAAATGTCAGGTTGTCACCTTATGGACTAAAGCAATAAGATAACCATGATACAAATTAATTTTGGGTTAGTGTAGCAAAAGAATCTAGCACATCAAGTGATTAAATGATTTAAATTTATATCCTGTTGGCTTATGATTAGTGAAGGGCTTTAGGAGATTTTTATGCTTTTTAACTGGGAATTGTTGTAGCTTTAAGCTCCGAAAAGGAAGTCTTTGATAGCTCTCTGAAGTTAGCAGAGCTAAATCTGGCAAACTGAAGACCTGAGAGTTGCTAAGGCAAGAGGTACAGATGCATTTACCTGGTAATTGTATAAAGAGGTTTGACAACCCGACTCACAAGTTATAAGGTATATGCAACAAGTTCAGGAATAAAATAAAAAAAAGGTTAGGGAGTCATGATCCCAAGTTCAGAAAGCCTTCTATGGCTTATGAGATAGTCCAGTGTTTTCTCAGTCATTAATGAGACCCTCAAATGCCAGTTTGGAAAATGAGGCAATATTACATAATGCCTTCTTAGCAATCAGGTAAAGTTCATCTATCACAAAGAAAGACATTGTTGGTTTTTTTTTGTTTGTTTGTTTGTTTTTTCTGACAGATATTTTGTTGTTTATAGTTGTTATTATATAAATAAAATACAATAAAATATAAAATACTTGTTATTTTATATATATATATTTTTTAAATAACTACATTAAAGATTGTGATTTAGGTACCTAAATCAGCTACCTAAACTAAAGAGTACTTCTGAAGCTCTGAAAGGGTGTGTATAGGGTGTTCACATGTACAGTTTGGGAAAAAACTCTCCTTACAAAGGAACTGGGACCTCTTGGTTATTCTGTGGTATTGATATCAGACCATGTGCCATTTACTAAGAAATATAAGCTCTTGATATTCTTCCAGCTTCATATTTCTACAATCCTGCAGTAAAATATTCTGAAGCATGGACATTAAAATAACTGGCCCTTCATGGTTTTTGATTGCTTATTTTATTCCAAATAATTACAAAAAGTTTTAGCTGTTTATTGTACTAGAACAAGCTAAGTATTGGGAAGGCAATGTTTCCTTTTCCCATAAAACTCATTGACGTATACGCACTTTAAAAATTAGCTTTTATGAAACATCTTGCTGTTACTTTTCATGGTATGTTTAGAAAAACATATTAGCAGAGAACATTGTTTCCATAAAAATATGTGAGATCTTTACTTGCAAATTGAATTAAACCTACAAATAGTAGGCTGTAAACCAGTTATATTTGATCTTATACAAGAGGCATATCCTGCTCTTTATCTCTCTCCCTCTCTTTTTTTTTTTTTTTTTTTTTTTTTTTAAGGTAATATAAAATGAATAAGGAATAAATAAAAGCTTTAGAAAAGTCTTCACATTTTAAAAGACTTTAGGGATAAAGTTTTTTGCCAAACTCAAAGAGATGAAAGCCAGAGTGCATTTTCAAAGGCTCTAAAAATTTGGAGCAATTCAAGTTTAAAATTCTGAGATCTCAGTTACTGGTGAGAGATTATTCTGAAGTTACTGTACTTCTAGTATAGGTAGAAATGTTTCACACACTTAAAACAGAATTTTCAGTTTTAATGATTTCCAGTGGAACTGTAAAAGATTGGATCAGGGAAAATGCTAATCTTAAGGCATCCTTTTATTTTCTTGTTGAAATGTTAAAAGTAATATAACAATTAAATTGAAGAAAAATTACAAGTCTGGTGAATATATAGTAACAAATTGCATATTTGTGAGCTGAAGGTATTCACATGGAGGTACTGAACTACTGAAAAAGGACAAAAAGGGACTTTTTTTTTTTTCTTAATAAACCAAGCTATAAAATCAATATAACCTTACAATTCCCAAAATATTGTGCGAAGAAAAAGTACAGAATATCCAGAGCTAAAAAAGTGGTTCTTCATTACACTTTCTCTTCTCCACTCAACATTTTTCTACAAGGAAGACAGGAAAAGAAGAGAGGCAAACTGCAAAGTATCAAGATGAAACAAATACTTAGGCTGACACTATTTCTGCAGCTCAAAGGTATCAGTTAGACTGCAACTTCTCAGATGAGTTTGCCACAACACAGCACAGAGGTTAGGTTAAAGATCTTCCTTTAATGATTGTAGTATGACATAAAAGATGCCTCTCTAATTTAAGCACGAACAGAAACGTTCATTAACAAAATTCTGTTTTGAAAATTGACATGAACTAACCTCAACAGAAATTCTTAACAACTATTAATTTGCTGAATAAACTTTTTGAATGTCTCCTTTGGAGTGACTGACTTAAACAGTTCCACAGATGCAATGGAGGGCACTGCTTATAACTAGCAAAGTGACAGGCACGTCCCTGAATAGACATTCAGAGAGGTCATTAGTATTTGGTCTGCTCTCTCTTACTTCTCTGGCTGCTGCCGCTGCATGTGCTTTGAATAGGATTACTTTGCACTGCATTAACACATCCCCGCCTGCCTGCTGGCCTTAATACAATTCCTATTGAAATCAACTCCAGATAAATTCAGAATGTGCCAGAATGTGCTTAGTCTTCACAAATGTTAGCTTCTTTGATTATGCTGTAGATGTTCTTTTAAGATGACAGATAGCCAAATTAGGATTGGCTTGTAGTTTAATTAAGCAATACCGCCCTTCACAGCATTATTATGCACTTTTCTTTTATGCACTTCAGCTCATCAATATGCAAGATTTTTGATTTTGAAATGTATCATGGAAAAACATGGCCTGGTTGCTCCGTATGAAGAGGAAAATTCTTTCTCAGGTGTCTGTTACCAGGTTCTCCTAGTAACAAAAGCATTTTTCTGAAAGGATTTGGTTTATCTGCAGAATGGGGCTATTTATTCTCTAGTAGAAATAAAAATAGATAAAAATTATGTTGGAGTATACAGATCTCTTTAGACTTTCTGGAACCAAATGATAAGACAATCCCCAAAGAACTGTCATGCATCTTGCACATTGCAATGAAACAAGCAGATATGCAAGGGCACAGAAAGAAACAGAGTGATTTTTAATGTAAGTTAAAGTCTTGGTGGTTTTGTTTCACTTCCTAGAATGGGAATTAATTTTTTTGGAAATGCATTGGGGTCTTTGGATACAAAGTGAGCACTGGCATAATAGATGATTGTACAAGACACAGTGCTAGGCATGCACAATGCTGACCCATCCCATGTATGTGACTTCTATTTTCTAAGAAAGATCGTAGATTTTCTTGTGATATGGCATTCATTTGTTATGTACGGGAAATCTTCAGAATATTTATTTCCTCAAACAAAATTAAAAAATATGTCCAATCATCCTGCAATATACATGCAGCATTTTTCCCTTTCTTTTCTTGCATAGATTTCCTGTCTTCCTGGTTTTGTTAAAAATAAATAAATAAATTAAAAAATAAATAAAAATGGAGCAATTGTTATGTGCATTGCATCTGCCACGGAAGCAGCCTTCCTGCGTGCCTGCAATTTGCAGAAGCATATGTAGATTGACCAAGAGAGCTTTGAATTATTTTCTGTTGCTTATAATTTGTCCCCTGATTCAGGAAGGCACTGGAAGAGCTATGTAAATACTTTTGTAGAAAAGAGGTGCCTTTGTAAGTTAGGAACTCAGATAGCAAGTCCCTACATAAAGGCTGTTTACTTCTAAACCAACACTATATGCTAGGTATGAAGCACTGTAGAGATGAGAAAAATCACTTAGAGAGATGTGAACTATTTGCCAGAATGACACATGCCTAGCATCTTGGGGACTGACTAAACTTAGAAATATAATGTCCTAATTCCTTTCTTCTGCCTGATACAGTAGCTCAAATGTAAATTATATAAGCAAATGAAATATGGCCTGTTTGTAAAGTACAGTTTGGAGAGTCCAAGCTTTGATTTACAAATAAAAATTTCATAGATCTTGTGGGTTTGAAATTATGTTCTATTCAGGCACGGAATTTCCTTAATAAACTGAGTCTGGAGACAGTATATGGCACTGAATTTGAGAGAAAAGTGTTTCTATTTAAAGACTCCAAATCTAAAGCCCAATTATGACATTAAGGGTCACTATGCAAGTATTTCACTGTTTATCATTTTAATAAGGGATAACTGGCTGTTTCTGGCTAAACATTTTAGGAAGGGAATGAACATGCTACAGTGAAGGAAATGCAGGAGTGACAGGAGAGGAGACAAGAAACAGGCAAGAAGTAGGCAATGAGAACAGGGGAAATGAGGAAAGATGAAACTCAAATGGAGGACATTACCCATAATGAAATAGTTGTGCTTTTGTAGATGTAATGGTCAAGGGTTACAGGAGAGGCAATATTTGCAGGTGATATCATTACTAATAATTTATGACCGTTGGTTTAATTAAATGTATTTGCTTTGCTAAATGTAAAGCTTTGTCTATAAATGGAGCCTCTGACAACAATCAGAAGTAGCTGAAAGTCTTTTGTCAGAAAATTTGTCTGGCTCCGGATTTTTTTTAATTTTTTATTTTTATTTTTGTTAAAAGTGTGTTAAGAAAATGAAAAGTGTATTAAGATTATTTTTTTTCAGGATTTTTGTTGAAAATCCTTAATCCTAAACCCCTCAAACTTTACATTTGCCTGTAAAAAGCTTACTATGAAAAACACTGATAGCAACAAAAAAAAAAAAAATCACTGAAAATTAACATCCCATTTTGCCAAATAATACAAGTAATTTCTCATTAAGTTTCATCAAATGTGACAATATTTATTAAGCAAAATTTTCAAAAAAATCAGCAACTAACATCATTGAGTCAATGGAGACCACTTTCTACCCAAAAGACTGCCCTAGCTCACACTACCCATCTTCTCTTCTTATTGCCTAACTGCATACTAATTTGTGACTGTTACCTAACACCACCTCTGAAGACAAAGAGAAAATGACATAGAGGAAAGGGGACCACACTAAACAGACCCTGAGAGCTATGTGATAGGGGTCATGCTGTCAGGAGCTGCACTGCAGCTTTACAATGTCTTTGAGAAACTATAGAAGATGAAGCAGCAGTTGCTGGAGAGTATCTCAGACAGCAACCAGATATACCATCCAGATGCTGTCCCCATCACATATAGGAGACAAACACAGATGGGTATATGCATCTCACAAAGAAGATGGATCCAATTAGGATGCCCTGCTTTGTTCAGGGTTATCCCAAAGGCAGGGGGTGTCTTAGAACCTCTTCTCCAGTCATAGGAGTGGAACTTCTCAGCCTCAGACATGCTCCTGTATTACCATGCTCCAAGGGCATAACTTGGAAAGAGAAGATCGGCAGGAAATTCTTAGGGATTGCAGTGTTGCCTGGGGTTGTGATGGCCACAGGTGGCTTCATGTTCTTCTCAGTTGTGTCTGTTGCTGAGATAAGGGAAGAAAGTAAAGCCAGGGTAGGCACACAGGGCCTAGAAAGTGTTAACGATCCCTCTGCTGTGAGGTACTTGCGCAGGCATTAGGGGCAACAGATGCAGTGGCCACAGCATATCTGTCCCCCAGCATCTGTGTCCAGCTGCCCAGATCTTCATCCCACTGAGACCCGGCAGGATGCAGGGCCCAGTATCATTGTGCATGTGGCCTGGGCTCAGAACTTTATAGGACTTTTTCCAGGGTTGCTTACAAGTAGGCACGTGGCTTGGTTGCAGCCACCTTCGTTTGGGAGCAGCAACTTTTGGTATATGGACATAGGCCAAGCTGTACCTTTTGGCCAAATGGTCAGAAATCACTGTCAGGCTCCTTCTGGTTACAAGTATAGATATAGACATTGTCCCCTTGCAGGCAGCCAAGCTGATATGTGAAAGAATCACCCTCCACTCGACCACCCAGATGATTTTAGCTTTTCTCAACATATCCCTACATGGCTCCATCTCTCCGTATGTGGGCCTCTGAGCTTGTGCTGCTGACTCACTCTGTCATCAGCCATGCAAAAGCATGGCCTTGAACTTCTCAACACCTTTGGTCCTTCTTCAGGAGTTGTAAGGGGTTAAAATAGCTTTTGGATTATTTTTCTTTTATTATTATTATTTATTTATTTTTTTTTTGGTGAATGTAGGCTCTGCTCTGCATCCCCTACGTGTCAGTGTGGAGCATGGAGAGAAAGTGACAGCAACGCATCTACAGACAGCATTGCACTACTATAGCAACAATCAAAGCAGAAAGAATTACCTTACACTAGATCACCCTTTCAGATCCTATGAAAAACAAGGAAGAACAGGGGGAGAAAAGGAGATTCTTTGTGAATGGCAGGTAAGGGTCGAGTGCACAGGCATACAGAGAGAACCTACATGCTTTTTTTCAAGTTTTTCTCCTCTCCTGCTTGACACATTGATCATGGAAATGTGTGCAGGGCTCAGCTCACAGGGAGCAACTCTGCTAGATCAGAGGGGAAATACTTATGCCAAGAACACGACATTTCATCTCCTTCCTTTGCTGTTCAAGTAGGATTATGATAGCTTCTCACCTAGCATTAAAATAAGCTGAAATTCTTCAAGTCAGTGCTATTTAAATTAAATTTAATGTTATCCTCCTGTACTGTGGAATAAAACAAGTATTTGTCAGTGTTCTAGGTAGAGAGGAGCTAAGATCAAATATGCCCTTTGGGTGTAGAAACCTCTTTCAACAACAATAAATGCAGCAAATTCAATACTTGTCGTGTAGTAAATTCTTACACAGATTCTTTCTCTTTCAGTCAATTTCAACAAATTCACTGGCCCCCAAGTGCTTTGTTATAAAGACTGATAATTGCCACTGTAATGTGAAGCAGACCCATCCATTATCCTTTACATACTTTATATACAACTTTACATACAACTTTACATACAACTTTACATATAACTTTATGTACAAGTACTAATATTTTAATTCCCTTATCAGTATTGCAGGTCATCTTCATGTTCCACATGAGCATTCCCAGCCCAGGTTCCTGGGAACTGAGATGCACCTGCAGTTTGTAGGCTGTTAACACTTACATGCATGACTTATAAGATTTTAAGTGAAATTTCATATTAACAATACCAGAAATACAATGTTTTGTTATAGAAAGACAGATTGCTTCACACGTAAAAATTCTTAATTTTCTTCCACTGAAATTACAGTATTCCTTATGTCTCCTAAAACTGAGGAAACCTTCAGTTTTCTGATATTACAATGTATTGAGAAAAATTAAGAACTCCCCTGTTGCATTTATTTGGCCTAAAGCTCCTACATTCCCCTCTTCTGCCCATTCTTCTGCTGTCAGATGATATTAACAATTTTCCCTCACTTTGCATGTTTTCAACACTTTCTTTGCAGATGGTAAATTTGATACTACACTTCTGGCATGAAGGACATTTTTTGTGTCTAAAGTAAAATATAGTTGTATACTTTAAATGTTGCCAATATGCAATGACTCAAGAGAAAAGCATATTGTTGTTCCAAGGCTGAAGGTGCTTACGTTGGAGTTCAGAAAGGTGACTGAGAAAATGATGAGACCTGGTCATTGGAAGAAACAATTACATTGTACTTCTGTGAGAATTTCCTGCTTGCATTTGACCTGACATTTCAGAGGAATGAACGTGCCCAGATTCCTACATGTACTGATCTGGCAGTGGCAGAAGCAAACTGCTTCTCAGAAGTGTTTCTCAGGCTGTGTGTGTATAACAGAGTGGTTTAAGATGCCTACTTCACAAGGCAGCGCTTTTCTATCAATGCGAGTGTTCATAACCAACACACCACAAATTACAACAGGGCAAGACAGGAAGACTACTTTGGTATAATATGATCCTAAGCAAGAAGTTATGCCAGGTAGTACTCCCTTGACTGTGCTGTAGGTGCAATTATACGCATGGTCACATGGTGCTTTGTTATCAACACATGAAAGCAAGATAAATATTTATATCACTATTCACTTCTGCTACAGTCATCACTTCTCTGTGCATTTGTTTCAACAGGGAAGGAAACCAAAAACAAATATGATTTAATAACTTGAAAAATTTCTGTGGGAAAGAAACTTTCAACAATTTACCAAAGGTCATGGGAATCTGGGGAGGTCCCTGCTGACTGGGAGCTCACCAGTGCTATACCCATCTTCAAAGAGTGCGTGAGAGAAGACCCAGGAAACTACAGACCTGCTGGTCTAACCTCAGTACTGGGAAAAACCACGGAGAAGGTTATTCTGGGGTTATTGAAAGTCAATTAAAGAACAAAACTATTATCAGGCATAGTCAACATGGGTTCATCAAGGGAAAGTCCAGACAGGAATTTGATCTCCTTCCATGATAAGGTCATGGTGGATGAAGGGAAGGCAGCAGACATAATCTTTCTAGATTTCAGTAAGGCCTCTGATACTGTCCTAGATAGAAAACGTCCTACATGTCCTTAGGGCCAAATTGTCCAACAGGTTCATGCTAAGCTGGGTGAAGAACTAGCTCAACAGTAAGTCTCAGAGTGTTGTAGTGAATGAGGCTACATCTGTCTGGCTGACAGCCACCAGCAGTGTACCCCAGGGCTCAGTTCTAGGGCCAGTTCTGTTTAACATTTTTATCGGTGATCTGGATGCAGGACTGGAGAGCATCCTCAGCAAGTTTGCTGATGGTACTAGATGAGGAGGTGCTGTTGACTCCCTGGAGGGATGATAGGCCTTGCAGAGGGATCTAAATCAATCAGAGCACCGAGCAATCATCAACAGCATGAAGTTCAACAGAGGTAAATGCCAGGTGCTGCACCTGGGATGGAGTAATGCCAGACACAGATACAGACCAGGAGACTGACTGGAGAGCAGCTCTGCAGAAAGGAATATGGGGATGCTGGCTGACAGCAGGCTCAACATGGCAGCCAAAAGGGGAAACTGCATTTTGGGATGCCTTAAGCACAGCATAGCCAGACAGCCTAAAGAGGTGATTCTCCTGCTATATTTAGCATTGGTTTGGCTTCACCTTGAATAGTGCAGGTGGTCCTAGCCTCCACATTATAAAAGGATGTTAAGTCTATGCTGTGTTACACCATTCTATTCTAAACTTCCTACCTAGAGCATCATGCATATATCAATCTCCAGAAAAATGAAAAAAAAAAAAAAAAAAAAAAAAAAAAAGATTTAATAAAAGTTTAGAAATCAGGTGGCAACCTAGACGTCTGGAATAAAAACTCCAAGAGCCTTTTCTCCAGGCCACCTACTCCCTGTGCTGTCTACCAACAAAGCAGTTACTTGCTGACTTATTTTAGGAAGAAGCATGCAAAAGCTAAATATTTCTCAGTCGTAACTGTTTATATTTGAAACACCTGCACAACTGGTTACAAAACAAATGTTCCCCATGAAACATACACAAAACGTGCAGGAACCCGTGACATGGCACCAGGAGCTGCAGTCTGGAGGTATTCTGAACTCAAGCAACACTTTTTACCCTGAGTGTGGTCAAACAGAGAGGTTGTGGAGTCAACTTTGTTGTAGAAGTTCAAAACCTGACTGGACACAGCCTGGGCTAACACCTGCAGTTCTTGTAAAAGAAAGGTTCACACATCATGTGAAGTCTACCCACATACATCTTCCTGCATGAAAGTGCAAAAGGAGCTCATGCAGACCAACAACCTATGACTCCCAGGTAAACAACTGCACAGATTCTGGGGTATACTATGAAAATAGGCTGAAATAATGTGGCCTTCTGCCTTGGTCCTAGTTGCTAGTACTGACTCCAAAAATCCTGAGTATTAAAGACAATACAGCATCATTGTGTCATTACTGTAAATACTTCACGTGGGAAGCGTGTGCAGCTGCAGCACTGTGTGGCACAGGGAGGAGGGCATGCTCACTCATGCTCCGTGTCAGAGAGAAAGCACAGACAATCTCCCCAGTAACTATTTCTCATTTCCACTGTATGTGACTCAGACCTCCAAGAATTTTAGGCAAGGCTTGCAAGCACCTTAAGCATAAGCTATAAAATAAACTGCTGTTGCTCTGCAAATACACGATGTTCTGAGTGTTTATCAGTCCTCACAATTCTGTCCTTCCTTTTCAGAATATTGAAAGTCTAAGAGAGTTTTTAATTCTTCTTCATGGCACTTGTAATGATAAATAGCCTGATATTCACAACGCACCTTGTCTGCACAAGCAGACAATTTACCTGCCACCCCGCAGCAGTATGAGGAATGAGGACTTGCTGGCTCAGAAGTGAGTGGCTCTTCCTCCGTAAGTGTATTCCAGCTGCCTTTTGAAATCTTCAGGCTTCCAGGGTGACCACATGTCTGCCACTTTATGTGGGAAGAACCAAAACTTGAGACTGCATTTGGTATGGAATTTACCAACAAATAGTTTCTTTCAGTGCCTTTTATTTTTCTAAGACAAACACAGTTTCTCCAATGCTGCTCACAATTTCATAAATATCTGTGATATCTCATCCCCCTGGATTGCTCTTTTCCTGACAATTTGGTCCTTGCACAAATCACATTCCATGTTTTTGACTGATCTTGTGGCCTGTCTCTGTAACCTTTTGGTGTGTATCATACTTTCAGAAATGGAACAATAGAACTATAACATAACATTTCAAATAAGAGCACACCATCAATTTACACAGCTGAGCAACAGTTTTGCTCTGTTTCTTTTCTAATCACCCCTAACATTCAAGAGTTTTCTGACTGTTCCTGACTTACGCTAATAGTTTTCTGGAACCTCTGTAACTCCAAAACCTTGTTCCAGTTCAGGGCCAACCACCATGAATGCGAATTCACAGCTGTTTTTCCTGTGTGCAGGAAATTTCTGAATTGCATCTGCCATTTTCTCACTCAGTCATTAAATCTCACTGTTATTCTGTAATTCCTCACACATAGCCCATCTCTGTGTAATGTCTTCAGCAGCCTTTTCCACCTGACTGCTTACACTTTCTTATGGATCACTGGGAATATCTAGGACAATAAAGATACCAATGGGACTGTAATGACAACTTACTGTGAAAATTGACCGCTTATTCTGACACTCTAATTATTTTTAGCCAAGCACTTAGCCACGTGAGAAACTCCCCTTTTGTTCCTCAGCAACTTAGTTTTAAATCCCTTTGGAAGCACAAATTGTCACTTGGTTCTTGACAGCTCCACAAGACAAAAAGGTCATTCAACAGAAACAGCAAAGGATATTTTCCCCCTGGATTTGTTTTTAGCCCAATCAATTTCATGCTGACTGTATTTTTTTTTTTCATGAATGCTAATGGCAGTGTGTATTGGGCACCTGCAGATAATCCGGGAACAAGACCTTTCCTGCATTGCATTGAAATGATTCCAGATCCATAGACATTTAACCTGGAAACTGTGAAATTGGACAAATCTATGTATAAACTATGAGACTACCAAGGGAACAGTGTGTTCATAGTAACATGTAGCAAATTCATGACATTCAAACACAACTCTCATAGGATGCTAAGACTGGGACTAGATGAGCAATGATAGGATATTACCAGGAACCTCCATCCCCAACCCCACCTCTGTGTCTAACCACTGCCAGCAGCACCTGGAGGGAGCTGCAGGGCAAGTGACAATTCAGAAATGTCCTTGGGATCTCTCTGTGTGGGCATTTAGCCCTTTCAGGTCAGCCCAGGGACCCAAGAGCCCAGCATGCATCAGATCAGGGTCTGAGCATCAGGATATAGAAAGACTTCAGATCCTCAAGTAGGAAGGCAGGGGCCTGCAGCCTGTGGCCAGAAAGACATTGCCAGCCACAGTTTCTGCTGTGTGAGAGGGAGGCAGAACAGCTTGGGTACATGGGGAAGTTGGCCATTGAAAGTACACACAGCATTTGTCGAGTCCTCTGTGGTGGCTGGACTAGACCCACCCTGCCCCATGGAAGGTGAATTGAAGTAAATGGCAGGGAATGCAGAACAATCATCTTTTCTGAGCTTTATTCCTACCACTTTTTCATCCAGAAAAACAAATTGCTGAATCTGAAGCACACAGATCCCTGTCCTGCTACCGCTTATGCATAGCAATACCGAAATGACTAAAATGAAGCAAAGTATAGGCACGTGCACAAGTCATGCAGTTTATCAGCAGACAGATGTTCAGTGGTTCCTGAACTGATGCTGCTTGGGGCAGTACAGGCGTGGGCGTGCAGGGGACTGGAAAGAACAGAAGCATTTCTTTGGAATAGTCTTATGTCAACTGCCTTGTCTTCTGCCTGATTATTATGCTATTCACCATCTCAGTAACACAAATGTCATTTTTACATCTAATTTTCTGTTCACAACAGTTTTTCCTCCCACCTCCACTCCACTGACTAGACCAGGATACTTGATGTACTGATGAAATTTAATGTATGTAAGCACAAATAGAGGCTGGGCAGAGAATGGACTGAGAGCAGCCCTGAGGAGAAAGACCTGGGGGTGCTGGTTGATGAGAAGCTCAGCATGAGCTGCCAATGTGCACTTGCAGTCCAGAAAGCCGTGTCCTGGGCTGCATCAAAAGCAAGTGATGTGTCCCCCCACCACTGTCAGAAGTGGTGGTAATAGGGTCAACAGTGTCACTTAGCCCACTCCCAAACCTATACTTGCCCCCATAGATATTGTCCCCCTAAACTGCCACGAAAATTTTAAACCAAATTCCAGAATAAGGGGAGATGGCAGAGGAAAAGCTTGAGCCATGGTGTAACACATCAGCTTTCTTTCATGTGCTCTGGACAGGTCAGGCATGGTCAGGACATAGCATGCCACAGCTCTGTAAAGAACTGAGCTTTGCTTTCCCTCTGCACTAGTGGCCACCAGTGTGAACAGAAAACTGAGCACACTGGAGTCAACACATCTCCATATCCCCTTCCCAGCACATTTTATACCTCTTGAACAAGCCATTTTCCAGAGATCTGTATACCTTCTTTGACACAAGGCAGAACCCTGTCAGATATTCCTCTGTGTAAAAGTGGAAATATAGCCTAATTTATACATGAGCCCTAAGCATAGTCAACAGGCAACTTTCACTTTTAATGATGTCTGATGTCCAGAACATTTACGAACATCTTCATTTACTTTTCACTTTTGTCTGTATGCAGCAACGATGTTTAGCTTCACAACAGGTTAGTGAATACCACAGCTTCTGAAGAATTAGTAAAAGGTTACCATAAGAAAGCGTTTAAATCAAACTCCACTCCCCAAATAAGGCACCAGGAAAAATGGACAATTTGTTGTTAAAGAAAGTTAATGCCTTCCTTAGCCATACTTGGAATTGCTGTCTGTCTGCTGACCTTGAACAGCCAGACATATTATTCCACTTTACCCTCTGCCTGCCCAGTAATTTTTTCCTTTTGCTCTTCCTCAGCATTTTGTCATATCAAGCATGCAGCAATAGCAGAAATGTTTATCTTGTTGAGATCCAGCCAAGCCATGAGGCACTACAGGAGACATATTAGTCCTCCAGTGCTATATACAGGTGACATCTGTCACTGGCAGGTGAGTTTTTCCTTGCCTGGAGTTGTGCTTTTACACATCAGATTCACAGAAGTGGCTTTGGCATTGCCCTGCTTGTGTATTCTGGAAAATTCCTTCCTCTAAGGGTAAGCATTTGTTTTTTCTGACCAACCAATATTGAAGTAGGTGAAACATCTGTAGTGATCCCACTGTCCAGGTGATCCAGTCCAAGCTGAATCAGCAACTTTGTCTTTTACGAAATGCCAGGTGGCATTTGCTTAGCTTCAGCTCCAGGCTCAGACTCCAATATGTTATCAGAAAGGATCATCAAGACACGTATTAATGGTAAAAGGGCAACTATTCAGGAAGGATTCAACCAACCTGAAAGAAAAAGGCGGGTTCTCTGCCTTGGTCTTTACTAATAAGACCAGTTATTTTCTGGGTACCCAGCTCCCTTTCCAGGTGGAAGAGAGGGAACGGGAGCAGAATGAAGACCCCATAATCCAAGAGGAAATAGTTAGTGACCTGCTACACCCCTTAGATGCACAAAAAGTCTATGGGAGCAGATGAGATCCACCCAAGGGTACTGAGGGAGCTGGCAAAGTGCTCACCAACCCACTTTCCATCATTTATCAGCAGTCCTGGCTATCAGGGGAGGTCCCAGATGATTGAGGGCTAGCAAATGGGATGCCCATTGACAAGATGGGCTGGAAGTAGGACCCAGGGAACTACAGGCGTGTCATTCTGACCGTGGTGCCTGAGAAGATTATGGAGCAAATTATCTTGAGTGCTATCATGCAGCACATACAGGACAATCAGATGATCAGGCCCAGTCAGCACAGGTTTATGAAAAGCAGGTCCTGATTAATCAACCTGATCTCCTTCTATGACAAGGTGACCAACGTGGAGAATGAGAAAAAGGCTGTGGATGTTATCTACCCAGACTTTAGTAAAGGTTTTGACACTGTTTCCCACAGCATTTTCCTGGAGAAACTGGCTGCTCATGGCTTGGATGGGCATATACACCACTGGGTGAAAAAACATCTGCGTGGCCAAGCCCAAAGAGTTGTGGAGAATGGAGTTAAATACAGTCGGTGGCCAGCCACAAGTGGTGTCTGTTCCCCAGGGCTCAGTACCAGGGCCAATTCTCTTTAATATCTTTGTCAATTATATGGATGAGGGTATCGAATGCTCCCTCAATAAGTTTATAGATGACACCAAGTTGGGCAGGAGTGTTGATCTGCTCAAGGGTAGGAAGGCTTTACAGAGGGATCTGGATAAGTCGAATCGATGAGCCAAGGGCAACTGTATGAGGTTGAACAAGGCTAAGTGCTGGGTAGCGCTACAGGTTTGGAGAAGAGTGGCTGGAAAGGACCTGGGGGTGTTGTTCAGTAGCCAGTTGAATATGAGCCATCAGTGTGCTTAGGTGATCAAAAAGAAAATTAATCACAAGAAATTTAATCATACACTATAAAAATATAAAAAAAACATACATTCTAAAATATAAAAAACTTTCCTTTTCAAATCAAGCATTTGTGATAGCTAATATATAACTTTGCTCTCCTCTTCTACTTTAGCCATAGCTTTAGTCAGTTCCTCACAAAAACAGTGGAAAATCAACAAAGTTTGGGGAAAAGTAAACAGTAGACAAACTCAATATACATTTACACTTACAAGAATAACTTTTATAAGATTAGATATTATTTAAAAAAAAAAAAAAAAGGTAAAATAAATCCAACCATGTAAGCCTTCATCTGTTAGCCGCGTAAACTGGCATTAAGTGCTTTTGCCTCTATTAATCCAAAAACAGATATTTGCAAACAGAAAAAAAATGGCTGTCCTGTTTTGCAGTTGAGCTATGTTTACAGTATTTTAAATTATGAAGTATAAAATATTGATTTTATTTATTCATTTTTAGAAAAATTGGAGTTAAATCTATTTGACACATAAAATGTAACAAAGTCCATATGGTCACTCATTCTGTTCTCAACACATAGCCTTAATACCTGGCAAAGGAAATTTCAGTCGCAACACAAAAGTAAAAGCTGCACTCGGAGGCAAAATAGATAATAATTAAAGTCTCTTAAGGGACATCACTAATGCACCTAATTAAACAGGAACTCCAGCATGTGTGATAAATGGCACATAGATAAAAGAACGCTTGCCTCATGCAGAATTTTGATCAGCCAAAAACCTTTGGGGCAAAAACCAATGCAGTAAAATATCAAGCTATTACATCAAGTACACTTCTTATAATAAAATAAAATTCTACCTGAAAGATTGGAAAGTAAACAGAACAGAAAAAAAATAGTACACATTACATTTAGAGCACAACGTCAAAGAAGATGTCTATAGAGCACAACGTCAAAGAAGTCCTCTCATGCTTTGACTGTGAATGATGGTGTAAACAAAACCAAGGAAGGCAAATCTGCTCTTCTATTCAGTGCAGTCAGGCATAGAGAAGTGATGAAGTTGTGCCCTGTCAGAATGCCATCAGAAGGGGCACTCTAAACCTCTCCAGCCCTTCTAGTCAAGGGCCTCCAACTTGTTGTAGCACAGAAGTCTTAGATTAATTTAGGCCAGTTCTAAAACTGCATCCTAACAAGTGCATTCCAAAATGTTTTCTCCTTAAGCAAATCCAATAACTTAATAAACTGTGTGTAAATCACCTAGGTAACACAGGAGTTACTGCAGCTAACTACACTGAAGTGTTTGTTAATGTGGTGCATGGCTGCAGAATCCTGCTTTTCTGCAAAATATATGAGAGGTGCAGTTTAAAACTGTATGCCATAGTACAATTATCACACGTGGAAGTTCACACAAGGGGCTCACTTTGGTGCTTGCGATTTTACAGCATCAGCTGGAAGACGGCAAGTGCAGACAGACAATAAACTGGTGATGTTTTATTCTGAAGAGAATTTCATAGAATCATAGACTGGCTCAGGTCGGAAGGAACCTTAAAGATCACCTAGTTCCAACCCCCCTGCAGTGGGCAGGGATGCCACCCACTAGACCAGGTTGCCTCATCTCTCTGGCCATCTTCAATTCTCTGCTGTGCAGCTGCCCTGGGATAAAAAGCAATTCCTTCACATGTTCACGGGGATCTGTCCCAGTTCCCCCATCCTTCTGACACAATTCCCTTTAGTCCTATCTGGGCTTTGGTGACCTTCTATGCCTGCAAGGTCAGACTGCATGCAATCCACAATAGTGTAGGTCAGCAAAAGCTGCTCTTCACACAGACCGAAGTTATTCCCTCCACAGAAAAAAGAGGACGTGAAGCATTCTTGGAGAGGACAGGCAGCCTAGACTGAATCAGTGGAGTACAGCCTCAGAAAGTGTTCAGGGGATATTTCTTCACTATATCTATCTGTAATGCAGTTCAGCATTACAACTCTAGCTGAATGATTGAGGTTGGACACATGAGTAGTTGAGATAAAAGACACCGACTTTGTCTAGTTTCAATTCACTGAACAAAATTAGTACTCCCCACTTGGAGTACTGTGTCCAGGTCTGGGGTCTCCAGCACAAGAAGAATGTGGATCTGTTAGAAAAGGTCCAGAGGAGGGCTGCAAAGGTGATCAGAGGCTGGAGCACCTCTCCTGTGAAGAAAGGCTGAGAGAGCTGGGGCTGTTCAGCCTTGAGAAGGAGCTGGGGTGACCTTATTGTAGCTTTTCAGTACTTGAAAGAGGTCTTATAAAAAAGATGGAAAGCAACTTTTTCTCAGTCAGATAATGATGGGACAAGGGGAAATGGTTTTAAACTAAAAGAGTGGAGATTTAGATTAGAGGTTAAGAGGAAATTCTTCACTCAGAGGGTGGTGAGGCAGGAGAACAGGTTACCCAGAGAGGCTGCGGATGCCACAAGCCATTTTATGATTTTGTGATTCTATGATGACCAGTTTAAGGGGGCCATCTTTGAGTGCCTAATGTAGGACAGATGAATCCCAGACAGAAACCACTGGGATGTCATATGGATTAGTTGTTAGGCATATCAAGATTCAGAACTTGGACTGCAGTCACGTGGCTGAAGTGATAATCCCTCCGACATCTGTTTCCTGAGAAATGCTGGGAAGAAAGCAAGCAGTACTTCAATCTGTAAGTACTGCTTACAGATTGACTAGTTGAATATGATTATCTAGTATTGCCAAAGCTTTGGGGACTTTGCAGCAATTTTATGCCTTAGAAAGCTACAGATATTGCCTCTGCCTTTATAGATTTCAGACAGTAAGCATGGTCTACTGCATTTCTGCCTGTTGTGATAGCATTAGCCAAGCCTGACTGAGTTGCAGATAGCTTAAAATGCTCACCGAAATATTTGTTTGTTCTCAGTTCCCACTACAGTGTGTGGAGGTGCAGTGACAAGCTTGGCTGCTGGAGTCTTCCCAGATCACCTTGCCTGTACTGAATTTGGGGGTATGGCTGTGGAGGCAAGAAGTACACAGTGGTAGAAATAAACTACTTTTACTCCTGTGATCTCCCTTACCCAGGAGACTCTCACCTGGCTTTTGGCAGATGGGAGAGAAGGACACTGAAATCTGAAATGTTGATGGGTGCTCAAAGGAAGTGACACAGAATATTTACCTGCCTCTGCTCATTCCTTTAGCAACAGGCCTAAGACCTGCACTGCACCAGCTACCCCATGAATAGGGAAAAGCAGATCCCATGGTCCCATCTCCTCCTGGTTGTGCTGCATCCAGCCCTGTACTTGAGGCCTCCCTCTGCCTGCCCTGCACCTGCATGATTACTCAGACTCCAAAGCTTTCTCAGTAGTCTCCCAGGCACCTTTCTCTCCTCAGCCCATACAAAAACACCTTGCATCCCAGAACCATAAAAAGTGGAAATTAAAGGTTTTATTAGAAGTATTAAAAAATGGTATTTATGTTAGAAGAAGCTACCAATTAAGCAAATACAGCTGAGTTACAACAGTCTACGATTAGCTTTAAAATTAATAGTGTGTAAGCATCAAATTCCAGTCACTATATGAGAGGAAGCTAATAAGGACATAAAGGTTTGTCTAGACATTGTTAGATGTCAGGCTCCGGAGACACCAATCTATTTTTTAGTAGTATCACAGAATACACTAATACTGAATCATATTCCTTTATTAAACCACAAACTATGTTAAAAGTCAAAAAGCTTCATTTCAGTTAACAAGTAAAACCTACCTCTCATCCTTATGGGACAGTACATTACGGACTTCAGAAGGGTTTTAAAAAATCTCTTCTACATATTGAGTGAAGTTGTTATAGCATCATACTGAATACACCTACACATCATTTTCTCTGCCTAACACCGGCATGCTTCAGGATGCCACAATGTGCTCTGTTAAAAGAAGAACAAGGAGCTCTCCCTTCCCTTCTTTTCATACATCTTCATGCCCAAAATACTTCCTTTCCATTCCTCATGACAGCAGATTTTTGTTGCTGTTATCTTTATAATTAAAGATTAAGATAAGACAGCAACTAAGAATATCTCTGATTGTAAGCTGATGTGGGGAAATGGAAAGAAAAACTTCAATAAATTTTAGTGATTTTTCAGAAAATCACTCAGCATAAAAGATCTGTCTTAAATGCAGTCATGGGGAAGATATTTTTTTTATCTACCATGGCACTAACAGTAAACAATGCCTTTCCATGCCATTGCTTGCAACTTTCAAGACTCTGCCACTTCAAACAGACACTTTCCAATGTCTTGTAAAGCATGTGTTAATTTGAGATACATAGATATCTAGTAGGTAATTAGTTACAATTAAAGCATTAAAGTGTATAATTTCCTACTGGTGTTGATATCCAAATTGCTTGGGATTTCAGGAGCATTTAAACCACCTACTAGTAATCTTCCAGCTACATTAAAATTATTTTTTTATGTTCAGTGATAGTTACTCCTGCTCCACTCCTAGAGAAAGGTTGTTGCTGTTGCCTGGAGTATTTAAACTGTTTTGATTACTGTTAACTCCTTAGTCATTAAGTCTCTTAGCAGTCTGTTTGGTAAGATGTATGGTAAAAGAATTTCATTTGCTTAACCAGAGTGGACCCCTTTCTCTATATTTCTTGCTTGCACATGCTCACTGGAGAGATTATTAGTATTCACGGACTTTGGGAAAGAGAAACAGGAAATCTGAGTGACAAGGGAGAGGAAAGTCAAGGGGAGAAATCAGAGAAGAAGCAACACTCCTGAGATATCATAGATGTGTGGACAAAAAACATAGATGCACATCACACATCTATTCCCCTTCTCATCACAAGACTCAGCATTGCCACCACAAAAGTCAGCCTCTGGTCAGGCATTCACACACTTAATGAACTTCACACACAGCAGTGTGAAGTGAAGACTATGGGGAAAAACAGAGAGCCAAGAGCAAAAAAGGTTTTGTTGAACTATTCACCTTATTCCAAAAAACAGATAAAGTTCCTGAACAGTAATTGAACCAATGTGATTTTTCCATTGGCAAACCAGCCAGCATAAAATTGTGAAGGTACAAACATGCATATCAAGGGAAGAGGAGTGAATTATTTTAACATATGATGTTTCAGTTCACATAGAATTGAATTTTAGATTGTTTTGAACTTTGTGTATTGAATTTTACACTGTGCTTCAGTAGACTCCTCTAGCAAAAGCATGTCTACTGAGACGAATCCCAGCACTACTGGGATTTTGGATTTAGTCACTTTCTGTACATAAGTGCAGGCAGCTTGAAACTTTGACGCGAAACTAATTTATAAATATATTTTGAGTGCATAGCTCGTGATTGAAATACATTATTAATGTGCTTTGCAAGTTGATGGAGAAACCGTATATTACCAGACTAGTTGTTGCAAGGAGCAGGTTAAACAAAGGAGGGAAATAAATTGTTGTCTCCTTGGCCTATGATTGAAGTGTAGGAATATCTCTTACTCCTTTTACACCACAGAGATGTTTCATTATAATGAGGCCTGCCAGAATTGCAAAATGCTTTGAAGGAACTGTGATCTTTTATTTTTAAGTCATTAACTTTCCAAACACATTGTTTTAACTGTACATTTATATTATTCTGAAAGGATGTAATTTACCTGTAGAGGCAAAGTTTGAACATCTCTTTTAAGAACTTAGTCATGGGCAACCATTATGTATTATTTTATATTGACCAAAACAATGCCTATAGATCCTGAGCAGAAACTAACATTAATCCCAGTAAATCCTACTTAAAGAAGATGGTCATTGACATTATTAAATCCATATGCCATTAGAGGAACCAGCAGCAGCACAGGAACAATGGTGACATTATTTACTAGTTGTGTCCAAAATGAAAACATAACCATAATGTCTCTATTCCCTGGGCTCCCATATTGTTTAATTGGGTGCCATCACAGTCCAGGAATTGATTTCCAAGTAGGAGTAGTTCCCTGTGTTTGCCCCAGCAACATGATTAAGAAAAAACTGGACAGGTCCTGGAAAGTCTGCTTTACCTGCTGTCCTTGATTTACTAGCTCCATTCCCATCAGCTTTGCAGTATGACTCCTCAAGAAATACCTTCATAAAGCAGATGACACCTTGCTGGCAAGTCTGGGGCTGCAGCCAGATCCCTGCAGCAGTGAACTGCACTGATCAGCACACTCACTTGTCCCGGGAGCAGTCTCCTGGCTAAGCTCAGGAGCTCTCTAGCTGTGCCATGCCTGTCAGGCTGCTGGCACCTTGTGTCCCCATGCACATCATCTACTGGTAGCTAAAAGTGCTTTATACAATTCCTCATGATCTAAAGGTCTCAGACCAGACCTTGCACTGTTTATAACACAGAAGAGCTTTCTGGGAGGTTGGTACTATCGCAATCAATGTCTGGAAGCCATCCAGAGCACTGCAGACTTTCTGCAGGGCAAACACTGAACAGCACTGCTATCTCTGAACAACCAGCTACATCTTGTATGTACATTTGTACTGTTTGTGTGGTGCATGCACAAACACTTCCACATTGCTGAATAAAACAGCACTGGGGGTGCTTTGGAGCACAAAACCCCAGTTTCCCATGCTGCAGAACTGCTGGTTTGGTCCCAGCTCTCACGGTAGGGCATCAAATTAAATCCCTCTGAGGCAAAATCCAGACAAGCAGCCATTCCCACTCTTCAACACGACTGATGGCACAGCCAACAAGGAGAAGCCTCTGGGGCTGCATCAGTTTTGTAAATTCAAGTGTGCCCAGGAATGTTCTTGGCACCGGAATAGTTTATTATGCCAGAAAATTGTCAGAGGTACCTGGCGCTAGAGTTATAGTATTTTGGGGAAAGCAAGGCACCTCCTCTTAAAGACAGGTACTGCAGCCCTTGCTGCTTGCAGAAACCTATTTCCCTATCTACTTGCCTGAACAGCAAATCTATTTGTTGTTGCTGTTGTTGTTTTTCCTCAGTAAAGTGCATATGTGCTGTACATAGTTGATGTGCACATTGTATTTGTTTGTTGAATTAAGAGACTGACAGGCCTAGAGAAGCTGCTGTGGACACACAGCAAGGCATGGCAGGGGAGACCACTGTGGGGCAGAGACGAATGTCAGGAAAGGCATGGAGACAGGAGAGAACCCTGCCTTGTGAGCATGGTGGTGGCAGGGTGTTGGGGAGCTCAGCTTGCCAGTGGCAGTGGGTGGCCCGCCAACCACAAGGCCCTGTGGGGCAGCTGCCTGCCTGGCAGCCCCACACATGTGGGAGCACCTCCTGGCCTGCTGTCATGCATGGCCTTGGGAGGAAAAAGGCCTCATGTGCTTCTCCCTACAAGAAAAGAGAGAGATGTTGGGAGTTTAAGGGCAGTCAGGTCTGTTCCTGGGAACAGCAAATGGCTGCAAAGGCACTAGGAGGAGAATGATGCCCTTTACAGGCATTACTATTGTCATTAACAAATTACCAACTCTGCCCTTGGCTATCCCAGCAAGCAATGCAGCCTCTTCCCCCTCCTCCCCAACAAACCATGCAGGGCATGCTGCATGCACTGTGGTACCACACTGTGAAAGTACTGCTCTGAGGGGTGCAAAGCAGCCCTCCCATTGCTTGTGTGGATTTCAGGGCTAGCAACAGCAACTCTGCCCAAAGGACACTGTAGGGATGTGCTGTGATCCAAAGAGATAGGTGCTTTACTGGCGACACAGAGGATATGGCCCAGAAACAGGATGTTCTTCCAAGATCCCCACTACAGGAAGATCACGTTCCAGGCTGTGAATCCAGGCCATTTCCCAACCACTGTGCAGAAACGAATTTCAGAAATGCAAGTGACTTCGGGCTGGGAGGGCTGGCCATTCAAAGCACCAAGCAAGTGCATTTTGGTGTAGTTACTGTGACTATGCTGAGCTGCCCTGGATGGTTGACTTGGACAGTGGTATCTTCTCACTGCCTGTCTCACCAAGACCTAGAAGCTACCATACAGCCAGATCACCTTTCCAAAATCACCACGTCCCAGCTTGGGATAGCCAAAGAGCACTCAGGAAAGAGTTGCAAACCGTTGTTGAGGCCATTTCCTAGCCCACTTCAGCCGGGAGCAGAATTATGGTGCTTCTCCTCTGACCTGCCATTCTGTTTAATCCACTTTAAGCTTCCTATGGTGCATTTATGACCAGAGACCTCTAAGCATTTTCTCTGGAAGCTGTGATCCTAAATAGCTATTTGAGACTGCGGGAGTCAGATCAGACTAATCCAATCGCACAGAGAAAGTCATCCTGTCTCCCATCTATTTATAGCAGAGCTCACTTCTATTTGTGAAGGTGGAGGATGTCTTAGGGGTTGGATGCTGACTAACCAGATGGAGTGGCAGAGCAAAGACAGCAGTGTGAGGGCAATCCCTTGAGCAAGAATATCTTGGGGGACTCCGGGGTCCAGCTAATGCAACATCTTTGAAGTTGTATAATGGCTTGAATGCTTTTCTTGTGCAGTAAGAATGTGTGATCCTATGACCCTGATCATCTTCAAACTGCTCCTGGTCACATGGAATACATTTATAGTCAATGCAGAGCTTCTACTGCCTCATTGAAAAGGCAATACCATAAAGATAAGACAAGATGTAGGACCCTAGCCTGTTTTCTAGCATATCTTCTCAATATTAACAGAAAGAAAAGATGATTGAAATTATAAATCTGGGGCTTCTTATCTGTGTGAGACCCTATTAAACAGGAAAATGGCAAAAAACAAATTTCTCATATTAATTAAGTCAACAGTTTTCCATCATTAACTTAGTGTCTGTTACAGAATCCTCAGAAGAGAAATATGGGAGACATTTTGCAAATGGCAGACAAATGGCAATCAAATTGCATCCAGAAGGGCTGATTTGGTAATCAACTTCTCTTTAAGGTCTAGTCTGGGGCTATATGTATGTAAATGTTTGCATCTGATGGTTGTTGACATGTAGATAGTTAATAAATAAATAAATAAAAAGAGAGACTTGACACTGAATGGTGCATGCTTTGTTAATACTAGGACATGCAAGAGGAAGTTTTGTCTCATAAAGTGGAACAGCAGTTTATTAGCCAATCGAACCAAATTGACATTTGGTCTAGCAAAGCAGCATTCTCACCTGCTAGGAAACAGCACCATATCTGAGCTGGTTTTCCCAATCAATACTTCAGAAAGCGTAGCAGAAATGTTGCATCCACTCAGGTATCCCAGGGGAGTAATGGCTGCAACCTGAGATTTATCAGCTGAAACAAAGATGGAATCCATTATCAGGATGTGATACTACAAAATGTGTCAGCACCAGTGAGCAGACTTTGGATTTGAAGACAAATCATTCCCACCAGGTTCTCTTTGGTCCCTTCAGAGCAAACCAATTAGCTGTGTCAGAGAAAACAAATTTAGGGCTCTCTCAGGAATTGTTCTCTATAAACTATAAACAACCCAGCCAAAATAACAGCAGTTTGGCTTCTTCTATGAAACGAAGATCTCCAAAAGTATTCTGAGGGACTCTGCACATTCACACGCTCCATGTGCCCTCAGGACATATATGTGACGTGTCCACATCACACATATGCTTTGCTATTGTGCAGTATGAACACTGCTTCTGAAGCTGATTCAGTCTTGCCTACAGATGTCCACCCTGAATCAGGAACCTGCAGTGATCAAAAAGAGCTGTACAGTCCCAGCAGTGGTGTCAAATGTAGGCCTCTGACAGTGGCCAGAGATGGTGGCCTCTCAGGCCTCCATCACAGCGATGCATTCAGCAGGGCCAGGGTGACAAGGCCCCAGAGGGTATGGCAAAGCTCTTCTGCCCCAACACAGGCCCCACAAGGGGCATGTGGCTACAGGATAGCAGGAATACCTCCTGGCAGAGCACTTCAGGTTCAGACCTTTACATCCACAAGTACAGAGCCCTCTGTCATTCATCCAGATGTATAGTGATACCTGGGCCCCAAATGCCCGTGTTCTGGTGGGACATGGCTAAGAGATATAGTCAGACAGGCTGGTCCATCACTTGGCAGCCAGTTTCCTCCACGTCATGGAAAACCGGTGCCTAGTGAGTGGTGAGATATGTAACCTTATAGCACCAACCTTCTGGCAGCACACGTGGTGCACAGAGTACACAGAGGCTAAGCAACAGGCTTGAGCAGTTGGTAAGGTTCTTTGGGCAGAACAGGTGATAAAGATTTTTCTCTGATGCAGTCAGGGGACAGGCTTGAGCAAGACAGATAGGAGACACTGTTCTCAGCGTGACAGGGAGTGAAACTTGTGTCCTGGAGAAGGCTTTAACCATGGTGACAGCTCCATGGTGACTGTTCTGATTTTTGTTTTGTTAGAGCAATATCAAAGAACAAATCTCCCCTGAGGAAGCTGATCAAATGATGTCCATCCCACTGACTCAAGTTCTGGAAGCCAGCAGAAGGCTTTGTATTAATTCCTATACTTTGGACAGGCAGGAACATTCAGTTCAGGATTGCTGCATTTATATGTAAAGTAATATATTTGCAGAAACTCATAGTTCAGTAGAAAAGCAGCAAACCATGAAAACTGAACACCAAAGGGGGAATTAAAGAGAATGATGCCTACAGCCAGCATCAGGGCTGGTACTGCAGGCTCTTTGGAGTTCTGCGGGGGACTCCAGCCATACCCTACAGCTTTAGTACGCTGACTGCTTTACGAGGATAAAAGACTGCTCCTTACCTAGACATCAAAGAGAAAATGTATACAAGGAATGCTAGAGGGCCTGAAGTGATGTTAATACAAATTACAGAGCATGAAATCTTATTCCTAAATCCTGCTAAGACACATATAACAATTTTATAAGTTAGAATTTTTAGAGCAATCTGAGCACAAAAAAAGTGAAAAGATAGCTTGAGAAAAATGATCATGGATGACAGGCAGTAAAAGCAATGAACTTTTCACCTCAACATCTAGAAATGATCACAAAAGATCACCCAGCTACAGGTACTGAAAATCAGGCAAAAGGTTAGTTCTAATATGTTCAGAGTAGGAAGATAAATTAAATACCTCTCCTTGACATATCTCTTATATATTTTTCCTCATTAGTAATTAAATCCTCATTAGTAATAAAAATTAAACAGAAGAGCTTTGCCTTGATATTGAACTCCTCTGTGTGCTCAGCAACCTATCCACATAGCAAAGTATTTTCTTCCATGTAACTTCTCATCTGAAGTTTGGATGAGATTTATTTTGGATATTTGATGATTATTCTAAAACACTTAAATATCTGAAAATCATAATACAAAACTCTTTTATATTTATAACAATTATAAAAGTTATTTTTTGGTTTCATGTTTCATTTTGATCATAATAATTTAAAACTGATTTGATATAGCTCATTATTAACATTTTTAGCAAATTTCTTTTGTAAATCTCTTCTTTACTTGGTTTCTCTGGAGTTAAGTCCTTGAACACTTGTGGTTTCAAGTTCATGTCAAGGGTTCAGCAAAATGTTCTAGGGAAATAAATTTTGTGAGCAGAATTCACTATAAACACTGAAATTTCCCAAAGTCTTCTGACTTCAGAAACTTGGGACAAGTTGGAGCAACAATACTTCCTTGATTAACGTTTAAGTGATTAGAGTAGAGGTTGTGAACTGTTAGATAACTGTCTTAACTTGAACTGTAGGAAACATCACTTCTTTTCTGTTTGACTTGTTTTCCTTTTCCCCTCATCCCTTAGAGCATTGCAGGGTGTTTGATGTTTGGAAGTAATTATGGTTGCCACATTACAGACAGTATTAATAACTGATAAACTGGAATATAAGACTTTCTTTCATGCAAGACCATTTCATGATGTCTCAAGTGGGAGCAAATGAGAGGAGAAAGAGGATCATAGGAGAGGGAGGGAAGAAGGAAGAGAAGAAGGGAGAAGAAAGATTCTTGGTTTATTAAAATGCTTTCATAGGTTCCATGACAAGCAAAATAGTCCCAGATAACAGTGGGGAACAAACCAGATCTCCAGTCACAGAATAAGTTTTACAAGACAGAAGCATAGAATGACACCTATCTGCCTAACCTCAGGGAAAATCTCTGCCCATATCTCAAATCTACCTACTAATTTAAGTAAAAAGCTTGTGGCTAAGACATATGGAATAACATTTTTGAGACTCCAGCATCTCTTGCCCCTGCATACCTTGCAGTTTCTGAGAAACTGTGTTTTCCCCAAAGAAGAATAGAAAATATCCTAGATTTTAAGCTGTGTAAAAATTCTTTAGCAGATGAATTATCTCTCAGTTTTTACTTCCTTATGCACAAAACAAAACTTTTCCAGCAGCTCTCTGGTGTTCCTTTCTCCACAGACCAATTCTTATTTTCTCAGTTCTTCTCCTGCCATGTATCCCAAATAGAATAAAATGGAGTAGGACAGGACAGGACAGGACAGGACAGGACAGGACAGGACAGGACAGAATAGAATGGAATGGAATGGAATGGAATGGAATAGAATAGAATAGAATAGAATAGAATAGAATAGAATAGAATAGAATAGAATAGAATAGAATAGAATAGAATAGAATAGAATAGAATAGAATAGAATAGAATAGAATAGTTCAGTTGGAAGGGAACTACAAATGCCATCTGCTGATTCTGCAGCTGTAGCAGCAGATTTGGACAATTTGGGGCTATAGTGACTGAGCTCATCAGTCTTCATTCTCCAGCATTTTTCAGCATAAAATTCACTGAGTCTTTTTAAATGTGAAGAGAGTGCAATTATGTCCTTAAATTTCCCTCCTTCCTGACTTGCCTCCATGTCTCTGGTCTCTGAGCATTTTACCACACAGTGAAGGGCAGAGAGAAGCTGGTTGGAAAAAGACAAGCAATTCTTATGGCAGTCTCTGCACAAATTAAGTATTTCCAAGCAATAGTTCCGTTAGCTCAATTCAGAGGAGCAAGAGCTCTTCTGAGCTCTGAAGAACATTCCTACAACAGTCCTTGGACAAACAGCCTTGTTCTTATCGTACCATTTCTCCTCAATGAGATGCTCTGCTAACTGGCTGAGTATTTTCATTCACTGCTTTTTCTTCAGCTTTGCCTACTCATAGCTCAGCTGTGAAGAAATGCAGCTGTCCCTGAGAGATCCTTGTTTGCTTTTTGCTTTTATGGAAAAGCCATTTCCACTGTGTAAATAAAGGGCTGTTATTTCCCACACAAACAGCTGCTTTCAAAATGGGAAAGAGAGGGCATATCAAGTGGAGTATCTTTCTGCATCACTGATGTATCTAATTAGAGCCTTTGGTCTCCACTCCATACCAATTTTACCCCGGTGTAGTGTCACACAGACCTGAAGGAAGGCTGATTTAAAAGCCTGGGCTTTCCTAATCAGAGGGTACCCACAGCTACTACTGAGTTTATGCCTTGTCATACTGCAGCACAAAATGTATGCACAACACATATATTTTTAAGCTCTGTGGCCAGCTCAGAAGATGCATGGCTCTCTTGTGATAATTAAGATAAATACATAGTATTCCACCACAAGACTGTATCACCAGGTTAAAATAAATAATTGAGATACTAACAGAAGTGACTTCCACTAATGGCCTACTGTCTAAGCTAGCTCATGCATCATCAGAAGATGGTCATCAAAGAAATCACTCTGAAATGGGTCCAGGTCTTGTGATTATGGTGAAGGTTTGTTTATCTAGCTATTATAATTCTGCTGAAGTGATATATTTTCACTTCATAAGTTCATGCTAAGTATCCATCTTTCATTTGTTGTTTGTTTGTTTGCTTGTTCATTCATCTCCACAAGCACCAAGCTCACCCTCCCACCCCTCTTTTAGGACTTTTACCATTGCCCCAGTGCTCTGTACATCTAATTCAGATTCAATGTCCCTGTTTTTAAGGCTTGTCATGCATACGCCTATGGCAGTGAACTTGCCTTCTTTTATAAACCATTGCTTCTTATTAGTGTTTTCATCTTCAGCTCAAAAGCTGTGCACTTCCTTTCTTGCTGCCTTACAAGTCTGACATGCCCACCCTACATCTGTTCTAGTTACATGGGTCTTCCGCTGTCCCTAATCTTCTGCTGTTTTCTTAAATTAAATTATTAGGCTGGTTTCAATGCAATCAAAAGGTAATACAAACTTTGTCATATAACAATCATTCTCTTCTCTGGTTTTCCAGACACATCAAATCAGAAATCTTGATCTTTTTTGCTGCTTGGGGACCTTTACAGCCAACCCCAAACTTTTAACTTGCCAGTAAGGTATATAGAGCAAACAGATGTGGTTTCTTTAATTCCTGAAAAGATATTTTAACCCTTCTCTTGCCATCCTTTGTTTGAAGTGGAAGAAAGAAGTGTCTGAAAAAGGGCTGTATGTAGCCTATTAAAAATAATGTTAAAGATGAGACATAGGAAAGGTCTGTCAAGTTAATTAAGTTCTTTTGGAATTATGATTAAGAGACCGTGATCTTCCATTTTCTTAATTAGAGTCTGAAGACTCTTCTTTCAGATGCCCAATTAAAAATTATACAGACAGTGCTATTCTGGATTTACAAAAGACTCTGTAGTAACCGTAGTATGACTATCTCATAGCAGTGAATACATGAAGTATATACATAAATAATCTGCAATATGCATACTATTACATATAAATAATGTGTTTGCATACAAATAATGTTAACACTGAACACCAAAAATTTCAATGCCCCATTTACATGATGAACCTTCAGAAAAAAGAACAGCATTGCAACGTCACATTGTCTCAGACTGTCAAGTCTGGGATTTTGCTCAGTTTCACAAAACACTTCTGAAATTCCAAGAGTCAAATGTGTGTGAAACAAGATATTTGAAGGGAAGGGCACAGAACAGTGTCTATGTCTCTCCACACTCTAAAGATGAACATGGGTGAGAGCTGAACACGATTCAAATAGATTGAAATACAAAAAATACACTTTTCTATTTTTTTTATTGCCCCTTATAATTCATTCTTTTGATTTGCTGTCTTGAGCAACATTATGTTAATTAACAATACATAACATCATTTTAGAAATATTTGTAATTATCTTGTCCTGTTGGGTTTATAATTAAGGTTGAGTTATGGCTTTAAGCAAGGGTCTTGAGAAATGAATCTCTGCTACATATTCAGACAGGTTTTCTCAAGTTAACCCAGACTGGCACTGCAAGAAAATCTTCATAAATATCCATGCACAATAACAAGGGATGAGGCATACCTTTCCACCCAATAAATGGGGACAAAAGAGTAATATCAGCATTCCCAACTGACCCCAAACTGCCTTATATGTTGGTTATTGCTTGCAGATGCCGATATTCATGAGCACATCAGTATCCTTATGGGCTAGCAAGAGAAAAGTCCATCCAGAAAGCAGAAGGCTTGGTAAATGCCAGTGCAGTGAGTCAGCCAACATACATTTATTTCTATAAATGTTAAAGGACTAAGGAACCTTGCCAGAAAGAAAGGGGATTTTAAAATAATAGCAGAAATAAATAATAGCAAAGATAAACATAGCAGTATCCCATTACAATAAACCAATTTGCAGACCAGTGATAGAAAATACCTGATGATGACACAGACACAGCCCTTATAATACTCCTTCGGACTGTCAGTAGGAGAGGGGCAAAACTTTCATTATTCTGTCATTTGCCCTTTCTTGTAAAAAACAAGCAGCTAGATACTGATAGAGGATGTATTTATATCAAAGATACTCTGAAGGGAACATGAACAATAACCTCCATATTCATCCACATCCAAAGACAACCCTCTAAATATTTTAGAGTAGAGTAGTAAATAATAATAATAATAATTTATTTTTTTTAAAAAAAAGGAAAACGGAAGAGAATTTCAGTGAGGCCATAAAGGTGGACTTCGATAGCCAGCAGCTTGTTGGGACAGGATGCGAATGGTGTTGAGAGGGTGAAGGATTTTGAACATAAGTACTATATTTTCCATGCTAGAACTACTTGAGAAATATCCTGGGATTGATATACCCCATTTCTCTGGCACTTTTTTAAATAATTTAATTGCAAGCTCAAGAGAGTGAGATGATATAATGAATCAGAATCATTAAGGTTGTTAAAGACCTCCAAGATCATCTGGTCCAACCACCCCCCTACCACCAGTATGACCCACTAAACCATGTCCCTAAGCACCACATCCAACCTTTCCTTAAACACCCTCAGGGATGGGGGCTCCACCACCTCCCTGGGCAACCCGTTCCAATGCCTAATCATCACTGTATCTGGCATTATCCAGTTGGGAATCGACAGGCTAATTAAATACATATAGTGACATAGGCTGCTTAAGATATTTAAAGATATTTTAAAATGTTGTAATAAACTGGAAAAAAAAAATCCAGGAGAAAATCTTAAGACCCAGAGATAAGAATAAGTTAAAGCAAAAATGTGAAGTATTCTTATTACTAAAGCTCTTCTTCTTGGTAAATGAAACCGAAAGCAGATAGGAATGTGGTTCCTTCAATTTTGCTGCTAAGCATCAAAATATGTATATTTCCACACCTCATGAGAAAATACTGGAATATGAAGCAAACGGGATCACTCATGAAACTAAGCCAATGTAAAGAGTGTAAATGAGAGCTTAGGCAGACAACATAAGAAAAAGTCTCATAGGATGACCACCCCATAGGGACGAGAGAGATCTGATAACTAGCACAGATATGGGAGAGAATGGATATTACAGAGTAATACTCAAACCAATAATAGAAAAGCAAAGAAAATTACTACCTCAAAGACCTGTCCTTTCTTTATTTAAAAACAGAAGATAGACAATGCCCCGGTATCTTATATTGCAGAAAAGAAAATGAATTCTTTTACAGTATTTTTAATGTGTGCATTCATTCGTTTATTTATTTAACAAAATCAAACAATGAGAAGTAGCCTAAGTCCTCTTAAATAGCAGTTTGGATAGTTCAGATGCCTAAAGAGGGGAGAAACTGAACTAGCTGCTTTCAGCATGAGCCGATTTTATTAATAAATGTTGACACAGAGATTCTTGCCAATATGTTTGGCAAATAAAAAAAAAAAAAAAAAAAAAAAGAGAGAGAGAGAGAAAAAAAAAAAAAAGTGAGTATATCAGGGTTATGTGCAGCCAAATAAACCAGGATTTGTATTTCACTGAGTTTCCGCAGCATGCAGTAAGAAGACCCTTGAGCAATACTTAATTTTCAGAAGAAACCTTTCAGGGTATTTTAGGTTCTGTCTACATGACTGCCTATCCTGTTCTCACGCACTGAGAAGTGGGTGATAAGCTGTCTTTGTGGCATTTGATCCCAGACATTCAAAAGCATATTGGTATATTCATAGTAAACACAAATGCATTCTTGCCTAAAGCAGATAAAAAATCTTTTGACCAAGTAGAACAGGCTCTGAAGTACAGAGACTGCAGAAAAAAAAAATATATCTCTGAGGATACATTGAGGATTTTAATTCCATTTTAAGGATTGCAGAACTTCTGTTTTAGAGAGTGAAATGATCTTAAATAGATTTAAGCTAATAAAAAGTACCTGGCAGGGTGCTCTCTTTCCCGCATTGGGACATGTATCTGAGCCACAAAAACTATCATCCTTGTTTCTGTATTTACTTATTTTACAGCCTTAATTACTGAATATTCTAGACCTTCCCGCATATGGAACAATTGTCAGATCAGACCCAGATTGCAGCTTTATGTAGACAATTGCTACTTTTTGTACAACGCTCTCTGTTTTCTTTGAAAGCAATAATATCCTTGTTAGATCTTTGGTTCAATTCCCATTTCATTGCAGATTCCCCAGTCATCCACACAACCTAGTGGTGGATTATCTCAAACATGGGGTGAACCAGGCAGTCCCTGGCAGGGAATCTTGGTGTTTGGGGGAGAATCTGGTCATGTTTCACTCCTGCCACCTGAGGTTGCCATCTGGTAACATCCCAGCAAATCCTCTGACTCATTGATCTTCTTGCCATTGGCCAAGGTATTGAAAGCATTTCAGAATTTGTGTGAAGTGAAAGGGAAGTCTCAGTGTGCTTTACCAATCAAAATATCACATCACAGAATACCTGTAAAACGATCCTTTAAAAGGCATAGTAGATTGTAATCCAAAGAATGTGATGCTCTTCTGTGTCACCAGACAACTAATGCATCTGGTATCTTAAGAATGAATGAGTAAACCCCTGATTTGGAAAAAGGAAACAAATAAAATAAAATAAAATAAAATAAAATAAAATAAAATAAAATAAAATAAAATAAAATAAAATAAAATAAAATAAAATAAAATCCCTGTTCCAACACCAGTTGAGTATGTGCTTTCTGCTCTAACTTTTCCATGCCTGAGAAACAGGCACAGCTATTCCTTTACTTTACTCTTCATAATACTCTATGCCCCTACCACCAAGGCAGCAAAGGTACAATCTATCAACTTACTGTTAGTCAAATTTAATTTGTTGATTTCATTTTTTGTAGTCATTTATACCATGACACAGATGATCATTAATTTCTCCTTCTGACAAGTGATGGTTACAAGCACAAGAGTTTATTTAATGATCCAGTCTTCCCCTGTGAATATTCCAGCCATTACTATTCTAGTCAGACCTAGCAAGTACTTTGACAAATTCAGTGCATCCACAAACAGCTTATTAAATTCTGTTAAAATGACATTTGACATTACCAAAATGTGTTGCTTTCCTTTAAACAATCGTGAAGGCCAGGTTCTTTGAGAACAGAGCTCTGCTACTGCATCTATCACTCAAACATCACCCTACTTGAGCATGGGATGCTGTGCTCTACACTCAGTGCACGGAAGTCCCCATGAAGACAAAAGCTGGGGCACATCTACTTGGCTGGGACAGAGGAGAGTGATCTGACGTGTTGGGAGCACTATGCTGGATGCCAGAGCCATGCCCATGTGTGGTTCTCAGCTACAGAAGCAGCATCTCTGCTCACATGAGTGAGACAGCTGAGAAGCACAGTGTGTCATCTTAAAGGCAGCACCACACAAAAAACAGGGACTCACCAGCTCAGGTGAGCACAACCCTACTGCCTGGTGTGCATACAATGCAGTGGTGGCAGTTTGCCTAAGTCCACACCGAAAATCGGAGATGGATCACAAAGCTGAAGCAGATGACTACTGGAAAATCTTAACCTGCCAGCCACCAGCCTTTACTTCCTCTTTCAAAGGAGAGTCATAACTCTGAGGGTCATAAACTATCATCGGAGTTGGTGGGTAGAGTAGGGCCTTACAAACAAGGCATCCCCAATCTTTCTGGGGCAGGGCTGTCCAAAGCTGCTCAGCAGGGCTTTCATTCACTGACACAACTCAGCAACAGTGGGAATAAGATTGGTCTAATGCTGAACATTTACAGAAATTTAACTGAGATTTTTAAAGCAAAAATTTATAAATACCAGTTCATTCACAGTCAAAGGTATTTAGGAAAATTACAGGAATGTGCACAGTGAGGACTTTTCTGAGGCTGTGACAGACTGACCCAAGCCTCCTGGATCATGGTTTGCACCAAAGATGCTCTGCTGCTGTTATTTCAACAAAAGTTTTTATATGTTTGCACCACAGTTTCAAGATAAACTTTACTGTTAACTTGAGATGAAAACACAGATTTGACAAACAACTGATTAGGTCATTATACTTACTGAAGCCAGTTCACATTTCTCCCAGGTATTTTTTAAAATTCTGGTGTCTGTTGTCTGTTATCAGCATCAGCGTAGAAATTTCCCCACTGTGCCTGAAGAATATTTAGTTATTTTATGAGTGTCTGGTCTGCTGTATAGTTTACCCAGCTCCATCTACCCCTTTTACTGCCATATTCTGACGCATTCCAAGTGACTTGGAAGATGGAACTAGCAAAAGTAGTACCTTATTTAGCAATTGAGTAACAGATAAAAATTGCAGTCATTTTTTATCTTTTTATTTAAGTGCACAAATGTGTGGAATCCTTTGCTTTTCAGTGAAGATTTCTTCTAACTCTCATTTTAGAAATATTCTACTTATTTCATTTTAAATCATATTCAGTCTGCATAAAATACAGCCCTGAAAGCTTCATTTAAAATAGTTGTGTTCATCTGAAGCATTTGCTTTGACCATGACCAATGGCAATAACAAAATTAAGAAAAACTCTTTATAAATAGACACTACCTGTGAAATCATGATTCCTACTAAAGCAGAGCAGCAGGTCCCTTTGCTTCCCTCCCCTTCTCGGCAGTGTTACTCCTCAGGTAGGAGGTGTGAAGCATTTTTTGGACTATTCTTCCCAGTTACATTAAGAGGAGGTAATAAAAAAATAAATGGCACTTTCATGATCATATTATTCTGGATTCACATTCCAAGAAAGAAACCTAGAAAATTCTTCAGTCCAGGCTATATACGAATAAATAATATACATAAGATACATGAGAAACACCCAGAAACAAGCCAGAACTGTTTTGTGTCAGAACATTTTTATTAATGTGGTGTACAAACATTTCTCTTTCCCATCATGATCTCACATCATTCCAATACTATAAAGCAACACATAAAAATGACTATCAGAAAGAAACACTGGGGGGAATAAAACCTTTTTGGGATGATATCCTACCTACTCCACCAACCTCATTTCTCCGGCTTTGGTGTGGTATGTGTGGTATGAGTGCAAAGGAGTCTCTTTTCCCTGGTGTGACCCCAGGAGGGGTGTCAGACGGTGATAAATCTGCCCAGGGTCAGAGCAGGAGGCCCATTTCTGGCACACACAAAGGGAGGAAGCACGCAGCTGAGTCCAGGAGTCACCATGGTCTGCTGGTCCATCTTCTTCCACCAGACAGGGCTGCATCTGCTCCCCTAGAGCTCCCACTGCTTGGAGTAGGCCAACGAGGAGAAGACTTCAGTCTTTTTTCTAATGGTGGCTTCTTTGTCATCCTGCAGGAGTGGTGTTCTTCCCCTCAGGAATGTGTACAGAAGGGATGTCATGCTCCATCCTGGTGCTACCCTAAAAGTACATACCTGCTGTCTATTGATGACCCCATAGAATAAAACCCAATGAGTCTGAGAGGTCTCCAGTGGCTGATCGTGAAAATTAGGTGTGAATTCTGGATGAAGACTTCCATTATGTGTGCAACAGGATCAACAGATAGCAAGACCATCTCCCTGCAGCAGTTCAAAGAAAAATATTTATTTTGACCAGTTATTGTTGAGGGTCAGAAGAAAGATGCTCTGGACTTCATTGTTTTCATCAGCCATCTGGGTTCTTAGGCAGGTAATGCAACAGAATAAAGTTCATCCAGCATCAGAAGGACCCAGTGTGTTTTTTTTTTAAGGGGATTAGATAGCCATCACTCATAAAAATGTTACACTCAAGAACCAGCCCAATCTGGGATTTGCAATGGTTTGTTTGACTGTGGGCACACTGGAATTCACTGATGTTTATGTTGGTTTTAATAGCCACAGTAATCAAGCAAAAGATTAAATTAATCCACTGAGGAGGAAATGAAGCAGCCAATACATGTCAAGATATTGTTAATAGAATAGACCTCTTTAGAACCTTGCAAATTTGTCCTTGATATGGTGTAGGGAACTGTTCAGATATTCAAAAAAATTCCATGGACTCAGTACGCAGTTTTGTATAGAATGTTCTGAAGTGCCAAAAAATGATTTAGGACCTGTTTCTCAAGAACAACGCCTGTAATTTCAACAGTACAGTTGCTTTAAGCTGGTATTTTGCTGAAAACAAGACTATCCATCTAATGAATGGGACTATTTGTGTGAGAGGAGTAGGATTTGGTTTCAAAAGTGGTTTTGAACTATAAGCAAACTGGTTTAGTTACAATTAACAGCAAGCTTTGAAACTGAAAAGGAGTAGATGATGAAACCTAAGCAAAAAATAAAGTACATTTCATCTGATTAATTATCAATTTGTGGTACTCCAAAATACGCATTTATAAACATTTGCATTGGCATGATGTTACACTAAAGATTAAAAACAAAACAAAACAACAACAAAATACCGTGAGATTTCACTGTTAAAAGGTCCATGGGGTCATCTGATACTGTGCAAGAGCCAGTAATGATCACCACCTGAGAAACAGATGTATATAATTCAGCAAAATACTTCCTTGAGGTTCACGTCATCATTCATTAGAAATTGTTTACTTTAGATGATTAAAGCACAAATTAATTTTCAGCAATAGACTAACCTGTAAATTGTAATAATACAGTGATTGTACCTTGTTTTTGACTAGGTATGGAGGTTTTTCTTGGGACAGAAATCCCCAACCTTTCCAACAGAGAACGGAGAGCAAAGGAATGTTCAGCCAAAGATGATGAATGAAGAGTAGCTTATTTAATGTGGAGAAGAAAGCGGCACTGCTAGGTCAGCACAGAGATAATATAAGGATCAGACTGTCTTTATGTTGCTTAGCCAGACAGTCACCGTAAAAGGAATTGATATAGCAAGGATCTGGTACAATGCTTTTTTGATTCCAGTTCAGCAAAGGATCAAGTTTATTCTTACATTCAAACACATTTTAATTCTTTCCTGTATTGTGGTGGTGTGGTCTAATCCAACACGCAGCTAAGCAGCCGCTTGCTCACTCCCCTCTCTCTTCCAGTGGGATGGGAGAGAATATCAAAAAAGATAAAAGTGCAAGAGCTTATGGGTTGAAACAAGGACAGTTTAATAAGAAAGAGGAAAATAAACAATAATAATAATAATAATAATAATAATAATAATAATAATAATAATAATAAAGATGCATAATGCAATTGCTCACCACCAGATGACAGATGCCCAGCCAATTTCCAGCAGCCCCCTGGCCTACTGCCCCCAGTTTTATTGTCCAGCAGGATGCCATCTGGTATAGGACATCCCCCTGGTCAGCCTGGGCTGGCTGTCCTGGCTGTGTCCCTTCCCAGATCCTTTTGCATCCCCAGCCTCCTTACTGGCAGGGCAGCATAAGTCCCAAAGTCCTTGACTCAAAGCATGCACTGCTCAGTAACAACTAAAGCATCAGAGTTATCAACATTATCTTCAACCTAAATACAAAACACAGCACCAAAACAGCTACTATGAAGAAAAACTCTATTCCACCTGAAACTGGGACTATTTGGGGCTATTTGGATTCACGTTGTGTCCTACTGCTTATAGTTTTGCAAGACAGTCTGTCTGCTGACAGCTATGCCTTAGTTGTTCCAAACTGATCTGTAGTTAAATCTGAAATAACCATTTTTGTTTGTAAGTGTAATAAACAGTGAGGTAGTTCTGCAGTCTGTTCCATGTTCATCTGTAAGTACCACCAAGAGGCAAAGAAACATGAAGATTTTCAGAAACTGTAAGATGACATGAAAACAGGGCAGAAAAGCAATGAGACAACAGTTACAGAGAATCTCGTTCAGAAAGGGACATAAATGCTTAGTTTTGTGGACTTAACTGGGGTTATACAAGTGCTTAAATTTAGGCATATTTTTAATATATTTCTGGATGTGCCAGAATGGGGACTTTTTCCATATGAAAGTTACATTTCAGACACTTATATAAAAATATTATCACCCATAAACTGCTAGGTATTGCAACTTAATGTTTTCTCTTCTCTTTGAAATACAGTTAATGTGTCTCATGTCTAGACACTCTGTGGAGAATCTGGCCCTTTGATAAGGACCCCACACTGAAATTCACATCCCCAGGACCCAGCTCAATGCTGCCGCAGAAGTGAACTGTTGTTGCTAGAGTCTCTGGGCAAAGTCACAGCTGAAATACAGATATTTATGGCAAAATTAAAGTTTGCAGTGCTGATTTATAGCAAAGTAGTTCTTTTACAATCAAAACAATAGTTCATGAGCTAGTACAGATACCACTCTCCTTTATGCTACAGCTTTCATCAGATTATTCACAGCACTGTTTCAGGGCATATCCTGAAAGCCTTTTTGTTGCTGCTCCTGATTACATATGCGAAAATATTACTTACAACTATTTTGACTACCCACCCTCAGAAGCCTCTGTATGGAAAAGAACAAGAGGATGTTAGCAGAGATAGCTGAGATGTCGAGACATGGTTAGATGTCTAGTCTAAGGACTAGAAGGCCCGCTATAATTTACTGAGCCATGAAATCAGTGAATAAAAAATAGAAAAAAAAAAAAAAAAAAAAAAGCACAAAAGCAAGGGCAATATGCAAAATGTATATTCTCTTCATTCATGTTGACAAGTGATTTCATTAATCCTAATATAGCAGACCGATCTGGATGATGTATTACATATTGTAGAAATACAAGCACCATGCTAGAGCTGTGTGCTTAAAATAGAATCAAAAGAGTAGTAACTAACAGCAATAGATTCCACTGGAAATCCTGCAGAATCTGTGAAAAGATGTCTTAGCCCAGGCTGCTGCTGACAGCAGTCCTATAGGTCTGGCATCCATCCTGCCCATCGCCAGAGAATCCCCAGGACAGAGAGGACCAGGAGCAAAATGGCCATATTACTGAGTTGCAACAGCCTCTCCCCAGCCATCCACCCTCCCCAGACCAGCCAATGCAAAAGAAAACCGTGCTGCAAACCCAACTCTTCCAGGTAGCCCCTGTCCTGCTTCACTGGCACGGGGCACCAGGCCAGGCAGCTCAGAGCTCCAGGGAAGGATGGCAGCAGGGCTCTGCTGGAGCCAGCGAGCTCTGCACAGGGACCCTGCTCCGGCCACAGTGAGGAAAACAGGTGGGCATGTGGCTCTTTCCTCCCTCTCAAAAACATGGCTACACTCCTGGCCAAAAGGTTAGCTGCCATACATAATGACGATTTTCCACTCACATGTATTTCCATCTTGCAATCAACAATTACCTAATGTTGATTATGTCTTTATAAACCATTTATAACCTTAATATCCCATAACCCTACCACTAAATTCATGCCACCAAAAGAGGAGAAACTGCTTAGGTTGGAATTCGCAGGAGAAAACGACAACAAAAACAACAATGAAGAACAACCCTGCCTATAATTTTTTGGCCATCACCAACATCTTGCTTGTGCTGGTGCCAGACTGTATTTTCAATAATTTTACAAAAGTCAATATGTGTACAGGCTGTACCAGTTGTATGGAATGCCATTGAACTCTAGTACATCTCTCATTTTGTTTGGAAGGTAAAACATATCAAATAGGAAAGGCAGGATATTTTAAAAAATGAGAAATCTTTCTGTTATAAAAATTCCTGTGGATGACCAGCTCTGTGAGGTTTCAGAAAGTTGTGTTATTGAACCAACAAAATAGTGATAAATATTATAATTTACCAATTTAAAAGTTCAAAGAACTTCTGAGGGAGGGTGAAAGTATTTTGCAGGAGATATTGTTAAGATCTGTGACTATTTTTAGGACCAAACAATTGTAAATTCACTCAATTCTATTTCAATCAGATCTGAAAAACAGATAATGTTTCCAAGACTTTCTGTGTCTAAATATAAACATTTTTTTCATTCTGCTGTATATTTCATTACAATAATGGTCAGAAGGACTTTCAGTGTATAACATGAACCATCTCATGTAAAATATATTCACGTCTGATCTGGTCTGTTTGTAATAAATAAGCATCTGTATCTTCAAATTCAAATTACTCTGATTTGTTTTACATAAGTAGAGTATATGCCTTGTTCTTCTGAGCAGTTTCTGAAAGTAGGATCTGTAAAGCCATAAAACTTTCCCTGTCCGCTTCTTAATTTATATCTCACTGGTCTAGTTTTGCAACATGATTTCTGCCAGAGTACCTTCAATCCAACCACCAAATCAACCTCCTTGTAACTAACTTGAACCTCTGGTTCAGTCTCTTACAAAACATCATGCTGCATTATTCTTTTGCTGTACAGACATGCACAAAGAAACCTTCTGAGGCTTTCTGCAACAACTATTTTTGCATTAAAGCACACTAAAAAAGAAAAATAAAAAGAAAAATAACAGAACTTTCTGGAACAATCATCTGGACCATTTGTGCTCCAGTGTGATACCCAAAGGAATAAAACATTGGTTTCTTTTAAACAAGTCCTTGAAGCTCAGTTCATCCAGGAGTCATAAAAGAAAAATAGTATTAGAGAATTTTCTGTGTATAGGGACTATCATAACCTCTTTTGTCCATCAAATTCTGTGTTGCAGGGTGATCAATAAATTTGATTACTACATTCTGATTGCTTCTGAGTTTGGACAGAATCAATGAGGAAGAGCTGCTAACCGGCTGCCAATGATGCTCTGAAGTGTTCTTCTGAGGGGAAAAAATAACAGAGGAGAACTTGGAGAGCTCAGTAGCAGCAAGCAAATATTATTTCTTACTGGATATAATCTTGCTGCATCTGCCTGTGGTCACTGCCAGTAAAACAGCTTCATTTCTGAGACTGTAAATGAACATCTCTGCGGCATCAGTGCCATACACAGGGTGCTGCATTCAGCAATGAACCTACCCACTGGCACCCAGGCCCTGTGTTGTGGGGACCAAAGCCCACCACCCAGTAAAGCTGCAGCCCAGGGACACGTGGCACGAGCCACATGGCTTTCTGGAGCAAGGCTACTGTCCACTGGTAGGAGCAGTTTTGATGAAAACCCTTGCAAAGAAATTCAGTAGAGAAGTCCACGGAAGTCATGATGTTCCAGAAGGAGGCTAGGAACCAAACTGTGTTGCAGCAGTGACAGTTTGTTGCCCTACTCATCATTTGTTGCCTACTCAACCATTTCCACCATGACAACATATTAAGTTGCTGTCTTCTTCATGCAGGGCTGCACAACAGGACTACACAAGGCCTGGCAATGCATGAATCCCAACAGGAGTGAAAATATTTGGGAAAATGGTCTGAAAAGTTAGTCCACTTATTTACTCAGTACCTGCAGACATCTCTACTGCAGAGCTACAGCTTGTAGTTCAGTAACATGAGCAAAGAATGGAGATCATTCATTGTTAAACCAAAAAGTGTTTGCTGAGCAGAGACAAGGCGTTGAAGAATGCTCCTGAGCCACACCACTGAGGGATGATCCTGCTTTGTTCTCAGACTACCTCCATGGGTGGCAGCTCCCCCAACAGTGTAAACCAAGCTGACTTCAGAAAACCCTGATGACAGAAATTTCTTGAACTTTTTGATTCTCCTGCTCAGCCTTCTGCTGCAATTAAAAGTGCTGAACTGTTCCTTCATTGACCTAAATGCCTTCTCATTTACTGAATATATACAAGTCAGATTGGTTGACATGGCCATGCCTCTAAGGACCATGTGTGTCTTGGAGAACTAAAAACTGGGGCACATGCCTCTGACAGGTTTCCATACCTTAATAAAAAGTGGTACAAGACCTCTACAGCTTTGCCCAAATTTTTTTTGAAACTGTAATGAGGTAAAGGACAAGTATACTAACATCCCTTCCAATACAACTTTTTCCTGGTTAAAATATGAAAATAATTTTTAACTCTGAAAACAAAACTGTTATTTTTGATCAATATGTTTTGCATTAGTATCCATAACTATAATAGATAAGCTACCTCTTTCAGTAGATCATTTGTTTAATAAACAGATCTTTTAGAAAACTAATTACTTCATTATGATGCTGTTAATCTTTCAGTTTGATGTCTGTAATGACCTTGGCTTTGGCATTAGGAGGAAAATACTTGTGAACTCCTAGCTATAAGCCATTTTTCTTTATTTTCAAATTTTATTAAAACTAAGAAAAGGTTACTGTGTTTAGCTTGGAAATATTAAACCCAGAGGAGAAGTTTTAGCAGCAAGAACAAAAGCACCAGGGTGCAAGCTAAACAAAGTTATTCTTAAAAACAGGTGATATATTATTTTACCACAACCAAAATGTTATGCAATAGTAATTTGTCTTTACAAGTAAGTTCATAGGGCAAAAATATCAACCAGACTGTGAGTCATCAAGTGAACACTGAGCACAATGACTACAGAGAATTCAACTGAATTAATTTGTATTAAGTTTTTAGGAAACTTTCTCTAAGCTGCTCTAAAGAAAACAGCAGAAAAGTGGTATTAAGTAACCGCTTTCTGTTGTTGATCCTGGATCATATGCAAAGGGCTAAAGCAAATACTTTCATCAATAAGATACAGTAGAATTGTGTCTTGGGCTCGTTGACCCATAGAGCAGCGCCCCAAATGGCCAAATGCAATTGGCAATCCCTCCTGCTGGGGCCATGCAAGACAAAGCCAGGTTGAGCTGGCCAGGTGCTCCAAAGGAACTGTCAACAGACAGAGGGACATATGAAGAAAATCAGGTGCATCTAAAGAAATCTCAGAGGAAAAAAAAAAAAAAAAATATATATATATATATATATATATAATATATAACATAACATATAATATGATATAACATAATATGATATAACATAATGTTATGTTATGTTATGTTATGTTATGTTATGTTATGTTATGTTATGTTATGTTATGTTATGTTATGTTATGTTATGTTATGTATATTCTTTCTTCTGTGAGGAGAGCTTCCCTGAACAAATCAACTGCTTTTGTCCTGTCTTGCCAGGTCACCAAGGACAGAGATCAGGCATTCTTACCGTGACCCAAACAGCCTGATCTCCCCAGTTACCACCCTCAGGGAGCAAATGAAAAACCAGTTCCTTTGCACAGAGTCATGGCAAGTGCACTAGACACCCAGTGGCATGGTTGCAGTATGGATTTAGTTGGCAGCCGTTAAGACAGAGATGGATAAAACTCCATGGAAGTCAGGCACTTAACCACTACAACATTTTACAACCAATACTGGATGTAGTAATCTACTACATAGTAATCTACAGTAATCTACAGTAATCTACATCCAGTATTATTCTGAGGTAAGGTCTTCTTGTTTTTAATTCCTTGTGCAAATTTTATTACTGAGTTCAATTTATTTTATATACTCATAGTTTTATGTAGCTACTTGTTAAGAAGAAGGGGATTCTTCACATGGAAATATCAAATAAAAATTATCTGAATTAATTTCTAGAGCAGTCTGATTAAACTGCTCCAAATCCTCTCGGGAGGCCATGCTTTTACTGGGAATTAAAGCAAATTGAATTAATTTGCTTTTTGTTTTGGAAACAGAATACAGATGTTTCATTTCTGTATGACAGGATACCCAAGAGCATAATGTAGTGTAACTGATCCTCTGTAAATTCACATTGTTACTTACAGCAGGGAAAATTTTCTAAGTTCCATCCAGTGATAGGACTGAAGCCCCTACTCCCTGTGTCATTAATCACCAGAAAGCTGAGTAGTACGAAAGTCAACACACAGACACTTTGTTAATAGATCACCTTTTGTTTTAAAAAGGCAGTAAGTAGTACTAAAAAGACTGACATTTTCTTTTCACTCATCGATTTGTCTAAAAAAAAAAAAAAGACCATATTGCACGCAGCTTGTCAAACTCTTCAGAACCAGGCTTTATTTCTCTGCTAGATGTAGCAGCTTAGTTTTCCAGTGACTAAACAAGCCGTCAAATATTGACTGCACTGAGTTATTTTGTGGGATAACTCTATATTTAAGCCTTACTGATTTTTATAATCACTAACTCAGTAATACTATTCAGTGTAGTTACTTAGATGTATAAAATTTTAAAGTCACTATTTCCTAATCCACAGAATCACAGAACAGTTGAGGTTGGAAGGCATCTCCAGAAGCCATCTGGTCTAACCCCCTGCTCAGCTGGTCACCTAGAGGAGATTGCCCAGGACCATGCCCAGGTGGTTTTTGAAGATCTCCAAGGAGGAGACCACAGCCTCTCTGGGCAGCCTGTGCCAGTGCTCAGACACTAGCACAGTAAATAAGTGCTTTCTGATGTTTACATGGAATGTAAACTCTGCTCCATGCTGTGCCTTTTGCCTCTTGCCCTGGCACTGGGCACCACTAAATGAGCCTGTGTCTGTCTTCCTTGCACCCTCCCTTCAGGTATTTATGGACATTGATGAGATCCCCCCCAAGCTTCCTCCTCTCCAGGCTGAGCAGGCCCAGCTCTCCGCCTCTCCTCACAGGAGAGGTGCTCCAGTCCCTTTACTGCCTTGGTGGCCCTTTGTTGGACTCTCTCCAGTTCGTCCAGGTCTGTCTTGTACTGGGGGGCCTAGAACTGGACACGGCACTCAATGTGTGTTTGCACCAATGCTGAATAGAGGAGAAGGATCACCTCTCTTGACCTGCTGGCAATACTTTGCCTAAGGCAGCCAAGAATACTGTTAGCCTTCTATCAGCAACAGCACACTGCTGTCTTGTGTTCAACTTTGTGTCCACCAGGACCCCCAGGTCCTTTTCTGCCAATCTGCTTTCCATCTGGGTAGCCCCCGGGGTTGTTCCTTCCCAGACACAGGACTTGGAACTTCTTGTTGTTGAACTTCTTGAGACCCTTGTCAGCTCACCCCTCCAGCCTGTCAAGGGCCCTGTGGATAGCAGTATGGCCCTCTGGTGAATCAGCCACTGCCCCCAGTTTTGTGTTGTCTACAAATTTACTGTCAGCACACTATACCTCATCATCCAGATCATTAAGGAAGATGTTAAGGAGTACTGCTTTTTGCTACCTACGCTGCTATGTCAGCCATTATGGTTGCTTTCTTATCTAATTGCAGAGAGAAACCCCACCACATCCCACACAGTATTTAGCAATTGTGAGAAAATATTAATATCCAAGAAGTTGATACTGTATATGGAACTGACTGGTTTGTTAACCTGGGCTGAGCCATTTTTACAGTAAATACAAATGATGAGGTTGGCACTTTCCCTTCTTATATTGATTTACCATATTAGTAGGTTCTTCTGGGAAGATAAGCTGTCACCCTTTGAATGTCAGAAATAAATACAGCAAATAACCAAATGACATACTGTCTGTCCTCATCAATACTCTGACTCACTTGCTCCCAATGCTTAGATCAAATCAAATTGCAATGCATATTCTAAATTTTGTATCCAATGGGACTGTGCTCACAGGACAGCCACTTGACCTTTCCATTATAAACGTCAGACTGAATTATATCTCCCACAGGTAGATACACCCAGGAGCTCTACTAGACCACTGTGTGTTCATGGGAGTCCACATAAACCTAAGAATGTTTCTGCCTTAGCTACTGAAGTAAAACACCATGGCAGGAACAAAACATTGCAGATTCTAGAAGTCTCCTATGAATTTATGGGACTTTTCCTAAAACATATTCTTTTGTTTCTTTGAGTAATTAGAGTCCGAGTAATTTCAATCAGCCTTTCTTGTAGGTGAGAAGACTGAACAAAATCAGTAGGTCAGCCCCCAGGAGTGCTCCTCCGGAGAAAAGTACTCCTCCCAGTAGAGATGATGCCCAGAGGCAGGGACATCCAGAGCCTCCCCCAGCTAGAAGCAACAGTGGAAATATTTAGTTGAAGGGTGCTTGTTCTCACAAGGCACGGCCTTCTACTTCTCAGAGAGGCCCTAATCTTCACTTGTCAGCTTCTACCCTGTGGTTTTCTCCAGAACAATGACATATAGCACCGTGTTCATGAGGAGAACTGGGCGACAGAATTCACTTCATGTTTTTAATTGGAAGTTCCTCTAAACCCTCAGTACAGCCCAGATAAAGGACTTTAAAGAAGTATTTAATTGATTTAGTGTCTCAGCTAAGAAGCCTTCCCTTGAATGTCCAGATAAATTTTACTCCATTAATCCTCTTTTTTTTTTTTTTTTTATTAAACGGTGTTAAAGGAGACGTTTTCTACATTTCACCTCATGGATTGCTCTGAACTCCCATCTGACCTATGTTACATCCTATAGTACCCGGCAGGAGCCAGGAAAGATCACTGATTAATTGTCTGGACTTTCCACTGTTTCCTCTGCTACATTAAAGGAGCTTAAAGCTAGTTTCTGTCCTCATAACTGCACCCAAAATAAATATGCTTTTCTTATATATATGTATTTTTTTCTATATAGAAAGCCCTTGGGTCATGATATATTTTTGGATGGAAGGGATGAAAGTTGCAGTACTATCTGCTCAAGTTTATTCTGCTCATGAAAACACACAAGAAAATCTTCTTAAAAATAAGAAATTTCCATTTCCCCATTAATTTTTCCTCAATTCAGGGTGTAGATTAAAACTGGATACCTATGAGAAGCCTCTACAATTAGGAGACAAGTCCTCCCTTTAGAAAGAGCAAGCCACGAGCACAAGGAAGATGGGTATTGCATAATTTCAAGTTATATTTCAGCTAATTCACATGGATAAACTTTTTGGTATCACAAAATGAGGGCCTAGAGAGTGTCAGAAAGAGAGAGATGCTCTCCAATATCCTTTACTGAGTGTTATTTATGCGTGGACAACTTCCAAGGTGGGAACATAAAGTACATAGCAATCTGTTGCAGGAACTAGGACAACAGCACAAAAATTTCTTAATATCTTGAGAAAATTAAAGGCAGAAACCCCATTCCTCTAAAGCAATTTCTCAACATGGAGGAATCAAGCTGCCACTGCAGATTTTTCTAAGCAGAGTTTCTCAGCCACTAGGCTGGTTTGAAAAAACATATTCCATCTCTGCTTTTGTCTTCCTGTTATTGTTTTATTTATCTTCTACATCTGAAGCTTTGTGTCTCCAGTTTCAATTTGCTGAGCCATTCCTTGTGAGGCAAAACTGTAACTTTCCCCAGACATCTCATGACGATATAAGAGCAGGGAAGCCCTGGAGACAGCAACACCTACGACACTGGTGGCATAAGGAGGCTGGAACTTGCCCCAATGCCTTTGTTCTATTCCCAGCACATGAGCAGGAACAGGCAGGGCCTCAAGCTGCCCTTCAGGTGCCACCCAGATGTTGAGCATCTTGGCCTCAAGCATAACCTCCCCAACCATCTACTTCTAGTTTTTCCCTGTAGGGAAACAGAGCTGCCTGTCTCATAGCTATTTTGGAGAGTTGAGGACAGAGCAGATGCCCTGGATTTCACATCTTTATTGACTATCTGATGACACTCGTCCTTGGTCATGAAAATTTCAGCTTCATGGTCCTCTCTGCTTCAGTTTTCCTGTGTCCTCTTGTTTTGTTTTTGCATCTGATAGAATCTTTGCATATGCATTTTATTCCATCTGCTGTATAAGGAGGGTAATCTGCAAAGGAAAAGTTATGCATGAATTTTCAGCATGCAGCAAGAGTAGTTTACATGCTTATCAAGAAAATAAGGCTCTCTCAGCTCCTATGCATACTATGTTTTCACCCTTTATAACTAACCCTACTAACCAGATAGGGCTGAGTGGCTTCAAAGAGCTCCAGAATGTTGCCTCAAAAATGCAAAGTATTGTCTTTAGACATCACATTTGGGTTGTCAAGAGAATCACAATTTCATCCAAACAGCAATATTTTGAAGACTTTTTGTACCTTTTTTTTTTTTTTTTTTTTTTTTTTCCTTTTAGATTGTTTTTTATTTTAAAAATGGCACAAGCAAACAGAAGACGGTGGGGGACTGTTAGCGTTAGGTCAGAGGTTGGACTCGATGATCTTGAGGTCTCTTCCAACCTAGAAATTCTGTGATTCTGTGAGAAGAAGGATGCCAGAATGGGTGCTGAAGGATCAATATCTGAACTTCAATGCCTTTCAGGTGGCACTAAATAGCACTGGTCCATGCCAGTAACTAAAAATCACAGATATTTAATTGCTTTTGTGGAATTCTGCTTTCACTTGCAACAATAAGAGTACAAGCTTAGTCAGGAAAGATTCTTGCAAATCTGTGTTGCTAAATACTGTTTTATATTTTTTGTCTCATTGCAATTTTGTCCCATCGCAATTATTTTCTTTAATTTCATTTAAAACTTGAAATTTTCTATCTTTTACTAGGAGATTCAATGATTTCATGATTTCATGTGGCAAACTTGTATACTTTTTTTGTTCTTGTTTTTACTTCAAAAGAAGTCCATAGAGTTCTAGTTTGCTTATTTCTTAGTTTGTCTATCAGTATTTTGAAGACTCTGTATTTTTACATACAAAATTTTCCAAGTAATCTAACGGATGCATGAGTTTTGATGAAAGCCTTTAAGAACTATTAAAAATCCTAACCTAGTGTCAGAGCAGACCAAACACTCATTATTAAATTTCCGTGGCAAAAGGACAAATTGAATTTCATAATACATTGGACTTCTAATCATCATTAGCATACACAAGAAGAACTACAGTGGATAGATAACTACCCTAGAGTTACAGAATTTTATTCCTATTGCAAAATGTATAGACAAAGAACAAGGTAAAAATAGATCAGACACAATGGGGGACTGTTGTGGGGTTTTTAATTATTATTTCTAAGGACTTGTTGCTGTAGGTAGCATCTTTATTCTTTCTGCAACACCACATAGTCTTCATATAGCCTCAGCTGTTGACTGCCTGAGGAGAAAAAATATACCAAGAAAAGAATATATTACCAGTCCTTTTGTGTGTGTGTGTGTAAAGATCATAATATTTGAATGGAGGTAATTTACCGTATTGTACTCTATTGTCTCAGAAACCTAAGTAAACAAAATGAACCCATCATTTTTTTCACTGTTTCTGACTCTTAATTTTTATGTATATCACCTCATTTGGGGATTGATTTATGATTTTTCCACTTCTAGGGTTAAAAACCCTCTAAAACTTGACACTACCCCTCACTATTTAGTCCATCTTTAAAATTCCCATCCATTATCAAGATGGTAGATGACACTTGTATGGGAACATTAATCTGTGTTTGCATCTTTTGAGTTTAGCAATATACCATTTTTATTTAGTTCTGCATTAAACAAATCATGGACAGCTATTTCAGCTTCTTAATGTGATTGAAGTATTGCTTTAAGAAAAAAGATATCTGGCTATGCTTGAAAAATGTGATTTAAAATTTCTTTGAACATGAAAATGCCTCATTAGCTTTGAAATGTGTTTCTGAATAACAATGATTAAACAATAAATCACCATTTGAAGTCAGCTGATTCTCAAAGATACTAATTAAATACAATATGTTTTCCTTTGTGAAGAAATTTAGATATATTTGAGCATAACCATTACATTAAAAATCATCCCCTTCTCAGTAGGGTATATAAGGCCTAATTCTTGCTCCATTTAAATCTGTAGCTAAACTTCATTAAACTTGACAAGTGCAAGACTAGTTTTACAACATATTACAATGCTTGATTCTTCGCTTTTTAGTATCTTTTATGCATGTGCCTGGATTTGCTCCATAAAAATATAAAAAGGAATATTCTAATAAACCAAATGTCTTTCCTCTAATTAGAAGCACTACTTCTCTTCAACAACACTGCTGCTAGGTGGAGGAGGGATTTGCAGAATTTCTGTGTGCCATCAACAGATACAACTTTCTGAAAAGGATGAAAGTTTTCAGGTTTAATTAGGCTAGCATGACACCTCCCTGATCATGTCCATTTATTTCAGTTGTTTCATTCAAAAGATAATTGACTGAAGTCTTCGTCAATCAGAACAGATAATTAAACATTAACAAGTATAGCATGAAGGGAAAGTCTCATCGTTTCTCTTACTAAGGCTCTCTGAAGCAAGGTACACCTTAAAGGTAAGCCTTAGTTAACGTGGCTCAAAGCTCATTTCTATGCTTAACCACAAATTGGATGCAACTCATCAAAATAAGATGATGCCCACCACCAGGCCAGCAAGCATTATATTCAGTGTTTCCTATAGACAGAATGACAAGATGTGGCAGCTGTGCACAGCTGTGAATTTGGGTTGTATTTGGGGCTTGTGGGGATTTTGCTTTTTGTGTTTTCTTGGTGTTGTTGTTTTGTTTCAGTGTTGGGGGGTTGTTTGTGGTTTTGGTTCCTTTTTTTTTTTTTTAGAGATGTATGGTGCATTTTTTGTGCTTCTTAACTAAAAATCACTTAGAGTTGAAGTTGGAGAAAGTTATCTTGCATCTGGAAACAGAGGAACACCTCTCGGATTAATCAGCCATACTCAGGGGTTAGGGTGAGTGAGTTAAAACACTCCAAGTTGGAAGAATGTGTGTATGGTGACTGACAGAAGTGTTTGGTGTCTGCCTTGGCAACTTGCAGAGGCCATCCAACTGTTTGCCCTATCTGGAGTCAAACAGTGATGGGGAAATTTCCAGTGCTGCCCCACCTCTGCAAATCCCTCCAACCACGGATGTTTCTTCCCCTTTCTTATCAGGTTTTTGCCTTGGAGGCCACATTCCTGGCGGGGAGCCCAAAATATGATTTTGTCTCTCATCTATTTTCTCAGTTATCCAGTTATCAGGCAGCCTCTCTGGGTTTCAACTACAGGTTAGACATGAAGTCCAGGTTTACAAAAAAAAATAAGCAGGTTTAGTAAACAGAAAGAATTACTTACATTATCTGCACGTTAAATGCTGTGTTGAATGTTCCAGGAAAGGTCACTTAAAACTTACAGTCCAACATCAGCTCTGTAGTCACATGGAATTTTACTTCATTTAATCATGGAATGTATAAAATTTACACCACCCTACTTCGTATGTACAAGACCCTTTTTCACTGTTATTTGTCAGAAATCTCAGCATGAGACTTCCACTACTTCAAAGTCAAATTATTTTTATCATTGACCCATAGAATAAATGCTATCTGGTGGTTCCTCAAAGCTAGAGTGTCTCCTTATCAACATTTTGCCAGCGTTAGCCCAAGAATGTCAGTGTAACTCTTGGGTGAATCCTAATATGCTGTATGGTCTCTTTAGCAGAGGTAAATTTTGAAAATGCACTGTAAGATGGCACAGAGGTTTATTGTTCAAATAAACACTTTATACATTTGACATATCAACTTACACATATGTAAACCCAAAAATCTTAATGTACACTTAGTTTTCATAATTTGTTCCCGTAAAGTGTTTCATACTAGCTTTCTATAAAAGTTACAGGAAAATGCATGAAGTTGAAGAAAAGGACTCAGGTACATTTAAAGAAGATAACAGGTATGGAATATAATTTTTTTCTGCATAATGCTTTATGGGCTTATATTGAATGTGTGTGTAGTCTATGGAAAACATATATGTAACAAATAGTCTACACACTAGTCTATCACTATCTATGGCACTTTATGGGAATCATAGTGGAAACCAATACAAAAATGTATTTTCAAATTTTATTTTTATATTTTCATATGCAGTCCACATTGATCATAATATGAAGAATCCAACCAGAAGATGATGAAATAGGACATTCAAATGGAAATGAGAAACATAATTTTAATTTGTGAATGATGCCATTAGCATATTTTATTAGGCAATAACATGTTTAATCTCTTTCAACCTCAAGCTATTAGGCTCATGCCATTTCCTTTCTGAGCACAACAAAATGATTTCAAGTGTTGCATGTGCTCCTGTCAGAAATTCTGATGTCCCTACAAATGTACCTACTTTTGCTGGATGACAGTGTGATCTTTTAAAATCAATGCATGTAAACTCCTCAGTGCCATCAAAATAATCACTGAGACCTTTAGGTGTTACCTTAATAGAATAAAACTATTTGCAGAGTATATACAGAAAAATATCACTATAAGAAAGAAGATCTCAAAGAAATATCCAAGAGAGACTGGAGGAAATAATTCCAGATATGAAATCTCTGATCTAACACCTACTGAATTCAATAAAAAGTAGGGAAAATCTGATGTATATGAAAGGCGATAAACCACCATAATCTCTACATACAATATTGCATCCTTATAATTCTTCATTAGACTTGCGAAAGCATGACTGCCAGAGTTTGTTATTTATTTATGTGTTCTCCCAGACTTTGAGGGTTAGCATTACAGTGTATGACAAGTAATGGAATTTGCTTTCATTTCCTCTATTTTTAATGGAAACTTTTCTAAATTTTCAGTCCTTGGCACATATCGTCACTTTGCACATTTTTCTTCATAACACAGTTGGTGACTGAGCAATGTTAAGAAATCAAATGAAAGTAAGGAAATCAACATAAGTAGAGCCAATATATCAACATAATTACTGATAACAATGACACCAGATATACCACATTGGTTATCACCAAAAAGCACTGTTCTGAGCCATGCCATCTAGGGCACAGTAGATAAATTGTTCTTTTATTCTTATAATTAGGAAAATTAGAACAAACAAGTGGAAATCAAAGTAAAAGAAAAGAACATTTCCACTAAATTGAAAGTATTCCAAAACAGTGTACGTTATTGCTCAATGTACACAAAAATCTTCAGTAAGAGTTGCTAATATCCCATCCCTTGCACAGCATCAGGACGCTGAATAAACTATGCTCTTGTGCATTTACATGCATGTCTGTGTTCTGCATTCTGAAATATCTGCCAGATGGAAGAACCAATCTTCAGCTTGGGTGTTGCCCTACAATCTCTATCACCCCACAGAATAAAAAGCAGTATCTTGAAAATTAGAGCCAAAAAAAAAAAAAAAGCGAAGGGCAAGTGCTGCGTCATGAATGTGGAACAGTGAAGGAATAGCACCCTGGAACACCTGCTGTCAGTTTTAGCACACCTATGCACAGGCAGACAATATTAATGAGGCAATGACTGCTGGGCAGGGCTGGGAAGGCCACTAAACCTCACAGGCTTTGAGAGGGATTACTGTACCGATTGCTTTTCTGAGAGCTGCCCAGGCAAGCCATCTAATCCAGTCTCAGCGGCAACTTCACTCAGCCAAGAGAATTATCCCTGGGACAAGCCCTTCGGCCATCCCTGGGGCAAGCAGCTGCTGCCTAGGTAGCGGCACTGAGGAACAAGGAAGGGTTGGAGGGAGAGGTATTCAAGAAGAAAGAAGATGAAGATAATTTAATTAATCTTTATTCTAAACGTCTTCTGCCTAAATTTGTGTTTTCCTTTATATAATTAATTAGTTTTGTTGTGCTGAATTAATATTGGCAAGAGTATCTCTTCCTTCTTCTTTCAGAAAAAAAATTTATATATATATATATATATATATATATATATATATATATATATATATAATGTAATAATGTTGAGTCCCCATGCTGAAAATACCACACAGTTCAATATTTTGAGAGAGCACTCCTTTACTGTGAGGGTGACAGAGCATTGGCACAGGTTGCCCAGAGAGGTTGTGGAGTCTCCTTCTCCGGAGATATTCAAAACCCACCTGGATGCCACCCTTCACAGTGTGCTCCAGGTGATCCTGCTCGGCAGGGGGTTGGACTATATGGTCTTCAGAGTTCCCTTCCATCCCTGTCCATTCTGTAATTACCTGCTCTCATCCTGAACTCAGCTGTAGGCCTGCATCTTCCTTTAGTGTGGCAGAGTGAGAAGTCACAGAGCTCTGGTATTAACATCAGCTGCCAGTTTAATTTGTTTGTCTTTCGTTTCATATCATGATTCTCACAAAAGTACTATGTGAAAATACACTCGGGTTTTAATTTCAGTAATGGATGTAAATAAAGTCATTAGTAATTCAGAATGAGTCATGCAGGAATTTACCCAATGAAGTCCAAATGAAGAAAGACATTTATTGTCCAGTACTGGAAAGGTACCCTATATATACTAAAACCTGCCCATTTTAAGTATGGTCAGGAGTAGAAAATCATTTAAAGGACTGATATTTTATAAGACTTTCAAATAAAGGTGGTGAAGAACTCCTCTCTGCTCATTCTGCAGTTGCAGAATTGATAACACAGGTGCTAATTGATATCCAGGGACCACCTAGCTAAAGGAGAGGTTTATTCTCAGTAAATCTGGGATAATCCAGAACACCTTATGGCATGACATTATTAACTGAATGTGTTTGTTTGAAAAGAGTTCTTTGCAGCTAAATATATTAAATCCACAACATTCAGCCCAAAGCTCTGAATTTAATTTTAATGTGTGCATACCAAAAATACAGCAAGGTAGGCACAGGCTGGTGGTTTTTGCTTGTTTGAAAGTTGTGGGGGTTGCCAGGGGGTTGTCAGGTTTTCTTTTTATCCTCCCTAATAACAATCAAATGAGGGTTAGAGGCACATTATAAATAGCAGCAGAAAAGCATTTGATCATGGCATCAACTAGCTAAAATGCTGGTTTGTTTGTCTTGGGTGATGACAAGATCATTCTTTTCAAAGCACAAGCTTTAATTATTCAGTTGCAAAACAGTCAGTTTTACTGAATTTCTCCTGGCACTCTCCAAAGACATATGCTGTGAAACTGCTGGAGAAACTATCCCCTCACTTTGAACACTCCCAAGCAAATGCCCAACAGTGATACATGTGGTTAGGTTCTTCAAATATGTTAGACTGTGTATTTCATGCACTACATAGCTATTTTTAGAAGATAAGTTGGTTGTTGTAGTTGTTGTGTTTTCCTTATGGGATACATCAAAACTTAGGAGCAGCCAAGTGAAAAAGGGCTTGTATGCCAAAAGTCTGTCTTTTTTTTTCAAACTATGTGAGATGACTTAATAAAAGATATTACTTCTCCTTGCAACCTAAAACCCACACAACATATGAAAAATACACTTTTTTAAGTCATCTCCTGACCTCTAAAAATCCTTACAGTTTACAAATAACAGCATGTGCTAAGGCTATTTATTCATCAGAGTACCTTTTCCTGTCTGGCTGGTATCTGTAACAGATAAAATAAAGAGGGAAGATTAGGTAGGACTCCCAAGGCACTGTTAGGCTGTGCTCCCCAACTGTCACCTCAGGAGCACTGTTTGTCATTTCTGAATGTCAATCTGGCACAGACGGAGTTAATTATTCTACAGTCAGACAGTGCAGGTTGGCGTACGTGGACTGGTGTGCTGACCGCTTTTAAGCGTTATTTTGTGAGATACTTCCCCACTCCCAAATTCATTTGAAGCATCACTTTTAGGGTGTTATTCACAGTAAGTCTGCAGGGGAAGTGCACTTTACAGGCTGCAAAGTTCAGCAAAATCAACAGACCCAAACAATTTAATAAAGTCTCTTTCAGTGGATGAGTGGTAAGAACTCATTTCTAAAACATTTTCCACTAGACATGCCTGACAAGAAAATGATATATTCATTAATAATGGTGGATGAACTACATCCTTGATTTCTTTCCATGCCATGTTTCTTCACTGGCTGCAGAAGGGGGGAGCAGCATGCAGAGAAGTGCAGCTACTTGGTGCTGTCTGATACTTTCTATACCCAGGGTGGACATTGGCAGCCTGAATGCAATATTTCAAAAAGAGAAGAGTACTCTCAGGAAGAGTCTCTGCACTGCACGCCCTCGTTCTGTGTCTTGCTAATGAATGTTGCAGAAGCTGGAAACTGTCATGCAGTTAAGACAGTGAGGTGCACTTTTGTTCAAAAAGCTTCAGAAAGTGCTCATAGCCATCATGCTCAGGAGGGCACACTTTGTAGGTCTCACAAGTGTGCCTGACAGCAATTCAAGCTTCCATCTTTTTATTTATTTTTCACTGTTTTTTATCCATATCACAATGGAAGCTTCTATTGAGGGAATTAGTATGACTGAGGAATGGATTAATTGAACACCAAGAGCAGTATACCCCTCAAAAGGTACACCTGAACTCTTATGAAGACCTACCCAGAAAGAACAAATCTCTATATGAAACCACCCCAGATCTGACACTGGACCTGTCCTTTGCCTCCTTTGCCCTGAGAATCAGCTGAGGGCCACAGGCAGAGTGAGTGCTGCTTTGCTCTGCTCCGGCAGCCCTGCGCTCGTCTGAACTGGCAGAGGAGCCAGCCAGCGTCCGTGTCTTCATGTTGCCAAAACAAACCCAAATAACTGGAGTGAACAGTTTGCCTTGGCTCATATTTTATTTACAAACCATGGAGCGAGTGGTTTTCCTAAATTATTTATTTATTTATTTTTGCTTACGCCAATTTCGTGGAGTGAGTGGTTTTCCTTGATTCACTCTGTGTGTATATATACACAGAAAAAGCCATGAAATGGCCCTGCTCATCCCACCACTGAGGCATTGTCACGCACGCTGAAATCAAGCAATGCTGGCAACGTGTGGGACTTCAGCATGACGCTGCAGGAGGGCCTTGGCCCAAGCTGCTCAATTAAGTTGCTAAGCACTGTCCTCGTTAATAACTGACCAGTAATGTGAAGAGAGAAGCGGCACACTTCAGCAGACTTTGACATGTTGTGTGAGGCGGGCGCTGAGTACACAAAGAGCTTTTAGGCCGGGCAGCGCGCTCGCTGCCAGGTTTTCCCCAGCCCCATTGCCCTGCTAATGGATTAAACTGTGGCTGTGTGGCTAAATATAAATACTGTGCAAACAGCAGTGGCTTCAACAGCCAGGGCCTGGAGCCTGAGGCATGGGGAAGGGGACAAAGAGGCTACCAGGCCCTGCCTGCACCCCCTCGGATGGTGTCTGCCGGCTGGGCCATTTTCTCTGGGCCGTAGTACTGGGGGCTGCTCTGCTCCCCTCTGCCAGCGCTGTCCAGACATATGGGGCCCAGCACACAGCTTCATCAGCCCCATTAGCCTTACACACAGCTGTCAGGAGCTACTTGTGTAAAACTGAACTGGCAATGTGCTGCCCTCGCTTGTGAGGAGGTGCCCTTCAGCCCCGTTACACACCAGATGGTCAGTCACAGTGTGCCTCTGGACAGCATAGATAAAAGTCTTACCCCAGGGAAGCAGAAACTACAGGTGTTTTTCTCAAGCGCAATTAAAGCAAAGCATTATTTCTCCTGTGTATACAGTGCAATTGACCATTGCCTTTGGCTGCAGGGCTCCATCTCCTGGTTTTAGGAAGGCATTGTACAGCATAAGGAGATCGCTTATATTCTAAAAGCCTAAGAAATAAGGATATTATTGATATACTGGAGAGATACCGATTTCTTGGGTTAAAACCTGTGTTATTCTGTCTTTTTGAACTAGTGTAAATACTGCCAAAATTTTCTGATAATATGTGCTGCTCTATGGATCTTGCTGTTTTGAGATGAAAGGGAAATCTTTGGCCACGTGGTTTGTTCCTGTTGATAATGAAGCAGTGTTTTGAGGCTGGAAGGGACTGCTCTTCTGCCCTAGCCTTTGACTACTTGCCGTAGCTCCCTGACTCTCTCTGCATTGAATAAAATAATCTAGTTGTTATTTTTTTTCAGCCCTACAAGAAAATAAAGAGAGCAAAATGCAGGTCACAACACTGCAAAGAGGAGTTTCGCTGTGTTTTCCCTTTGACAGGACAGGGTCACTGAGGATGTCACCACAGTGGTGAGGAGTGAAATGGTTCCTTGAGGACATTTTCCAGACTCTGTTTATATTTCCCTAGGCTTCACCTCATTGGTACCCCCAGCTCTGCCCAGATGTGCTGGAAATACTGGCCTTCAGCATGGGAAATGTCCTCACTAGCATCCACATACCAAACGACTCTCTGTGATTTTATCCTAATTAAATGCAAAGAATACATTTAATTTAAAAGAAATTAAATGCAATTTTTTTTTAACATAATTGTCATCCATATGCTACTCAAAGGCATGTAAACATCAACAGATTTAGTTCATAGGCCTGAAGCTGGTTACCAGCATAAGGATTGCCTTTGTGCAAAGACTGAGCAACTTGAAAAAATAATCACAACAGAATGCAGGATTTGTGCCAACCGCTCTAACAGCCAAATTGAAAGAGAAGCAAGATCCATCTTTACTCCCAAACACTACAGTTCAAAATCGGTTTTACACATCCATAAAACATACCTGAAAGGCAGGATGAAGGGCAAGCCTTGAGGTGATCTGCAAGGGCAATGTCGGTGGAGATGATGTAGTATATGCAGTGAAATGAATAAGACAACCTGGTATGTAAGAAAAAGCAAAGTTTAATGGAGATCACCCAATGTAAAATTCTTGCCTATTATTTTTAATTATTAATGAGAAGGATTTTTTTATTTCAAGCTACATATTATTAATGATGACACACAGTGCAATATCAGAGGGGGCATTGAGAAAAGTCTGTGCTCATCACAGCCATTATTTACAGATAATATTTGATCATCAGTCCAAAAGGCAAAGCATGTCAAGCAAATAGCAGATCCCTACATCACAAACCTTGCAGCCTCACTTTCTCTCTTTTCATCTGTCATTCACACAGGCAGAAAATTCTTTCAGTTCTTCCTAGACAATATTCTCCTTATCTTCCCACTCTCTCTGAAGTCAATGGAAATTTACTGCTTTTCAGCACCTAGTCCCATCTCTTTAAAAATACCTCTACCAACAGGAATAATGATTCCTCTTCACAATAGATAACACTCCACATGGATCTGACATTTTCAAAGACTGGGGAGGTAGATAAACAGAACTTAAAAACATTTGATACAAATTTCATTTTGCCCTCTCCTCTTGGTCTCCTTGAACATCACACATTTTTCATACCATCACCGATACCAAAAAAATTTTAATTTTCTGTTATGAGGCGCTGTTTTTGCTATGTTGCCAGGCATCTATTTTCCCCAAAGAATATTTTGTATATCAGTGGATGACATAAATATAACTGATGGTGTGATGTTGAAAGGCAATTTCAATGCAAATGAGCTACATGAGAACAAGAAGATTTCAAATGTTCCTGCATCTGTAATGCACGACAGGTTGCCCTGCCCAGTGATGTTAGTATGTGTTGAGGAATATTGTGGCAGTTGAATATGTTGAGATTTCAGGCATTTTGCAACATAGTAAAGGGATCATTAACACATGTTTCAACAAACCCTTTTGGCCAGGCTGTGGTACTTTGGACATACAGTGTTTTCTGGTGCATCATTGCCATTGGGATATAAAAAAAACATTGCTATGAGCCACCACATTTGATCATACTGTATTTTTCTCTTTTCTTTTCTTTTCTTTTCTTTTCTTTTCTTTTCTTTTCTTTTCTTTTCTTTTCTTTTCTTTTCTTTTCTTTTCTTTCCTTTCCTTTCCTTTCCTTTCCTTTCCTTTCCTTTCCTTTCCTTTCCTTTCCTTTCCTTTCCTTTCCTTTCCTTTCCTTTCCTTTCCTTTCCTTTCCTTTCCTTTCCTTTCCTTTCCTTTCCTTTCCTTTCCTTTCCTTTCCTTTCCTTTCTTCTTTCCTTTCCTTTCTTCTTTCCTTTCCTTTCCTTTCCTTTCC